>NC_057806.1:378661092-378961092 GCF_018294505.1 Triticum aestivum | reverse complement strand
CCTAGTCCTTGTCGCGAGGCGTCACAGTAGATAACGAAGTCCTTGGAGAAGTCTGGCGGTACCAGTACGGGAGCAGAGGTCAGGCGTCTTTTCAATTCCTGAAAGCTGTGCTCACATTGTGGAGTCCACTCGAACTTTTTATCTTTCTTGAGGAGTTCGGTTAGAGGTTTAGCAACTTTGGAGAAGTTTTCGACAAAGCGACGGCAATAGCTCGCTAAGCCCAGAAAACTCCGAACTTGCTTGACCGATTCAGGTGGAGTCCAATTAAGGACGGCTTGAACTCGCTCAGGGTTAACAACAATACCTTTACCAGATATTACATGACCCAGATAGGTCACTTCTGACAACCAAAATTCACATTTAGAGAATTTGGCATAAAGACGATGCTCTCGAAGTTTCTTCAGCACTAGCCTTAGATGTTCGGCATGTTCTTCCTCATTCTTGGAGTAGATGAGTATATCATCGAGATAAACCACGACGAATTTATCCAAATACTCCATGAAGATTGAGTTCATTAACCGAGAAAAGGTGGCTAGAGCGTTGGTTAAACCGAAGGACATGACGGTGTACTCGTATTGGCCATAACGAGTAACAAAAGCCGTTTTAGGAATGTCCCCGTTCCTGATTTTGATTTGATGGTAGCCCAACCTCAAATCCATTTTGGAGAAGACTGAGGATCCAGCGAGCTGATCATACAGGTCGTTGATCCTGGGGAGCGGATATTTGTTCTTGATTGTGACCAAATTGACAGGTCGATAATCTACAACCATCCGGTCCGTACCATCCTTCTTCTTGACGAAGAGGACGGGGCAAGCCCACGGAGATGAATTAGGTCGGATGAAACCCTTTTTCAAGGACTCATCGAGTTGTTTCTTAAGCTCGGCTAGTTCTAGTGGTGCCATCTTATAGGGTCTTCTAGCAATCGGGACGGTTCCTGGAATGAGGTCTATTACGAACTCCACATCCCTGTCAGGTGGAACACCTGGCAATTCCTCTGGGAAGACATCCGGGAAGTCACGGACTACCGGAACGTCCCCAAGGTCTCGCAAAGGGCTGGTGTTAAGAGAATATAACTGTCGCTTGGCTATTCGGGTCAAGACATTGACTATCTTCCCCGAAGGATGAGTGAGTTGAACAGTCCTAGAGAAGCAATCAATTTTGGCATGATGAGCTGACATCCAGTCCATACCCAAAATGATATTAATATCTGAAAATTTGAGAGCTATCAAAGATGCAAGGAAAACAAGTCTGTCGACTTGGATTTCGTTTCCATAACTTACCCTGGAGGTTTGCCATCTAGAACCGGGAGTAGAAATTTCCATAGTGGATGGCATGTCACAGAATGCGGTGTTATGCAAACGAGCATAGTTCTCGGATATAAATGAATGAGAGGCTCCTGTATCGAAAAGAACAGATGCCGGGTGGCAATTAACAAGGAGCGTACCGAGAACGACGTTGGGATCCTCTTGAGCTTCTTCGGCAGAGATACAGTTGACATGGCCACGTGTAGCGGTGACCGACTTAGCGTGGAACACTTTCCCTGTCGGCTTGCCACGGCCAACAGCTTTAGCAGATTGGTTGGGGTTGGTCTGGGGACACTCACGCATATAGTGGCTAGTTTCCCCACACTTAAAACAAGTCACGGAACTGGTACGTGGAGGAGCACTGTTGGTTGGACCACCATAGGGCTTGGCTGATGCAGACTGTTGAACGGGGCGAGGCGCCTGGAAGGATGGCCTCGGTGTGAACCTGGGTGGCAGGGCAGTGTTGGGCACCCACACGCGGCACTTCTGAGGGCCATCACCGGATGAGGAACCCACGTCACGGCCATGCTTGCGTGTTGCGTCATAATCAGTCTGACCAGTCTCAGCACTGATGGCCTTGTTAACAAGCTTCTGAAAAGATGTGCGCTCATGCAGACGGAGGTCGCGGCGAAGCTCAGGACTAAGTCCCTTACGGAACCTTGCTTGCTTCTTGGCATCAGTAGAAACTTCCTCAGTTGCATATCGTGCGAGGTTACCGAACTCCCTGCTGTAAGCATCCACAGAGAGTCGGCCTTGAGTGAAACTACAAAATTCCTCACGTTTACGGTCCATGAGACCCTCCGGAATGTGATGTTCATGGAAAGCCTCGCTGAATTCAGCCCAAGTAGTAACATGGCCCGCTGGGCGCATAGCTCCATAATTTTCCCACCATAGACTGGCGGGGCCTTCAAGATGATATGCAGCAAAGGTGACCTTGTCAGCCTCAGCTACTAGCGCAGAGCGCAGTTTGTGAGAAATATTGCGAAGCCAGTCATCAGCGTCGAGAGGCTCGACGGAGTGGTGGAACGTGGGTGGATGTAACTTGATGAAATCACTGAGTGACACCAAGTTATTTCTCTGATGGTGTGCGGTGTTCTGGTCAATACGCTCCAACAAACGGTTGGTCTCCCGCTTGTTTCTCTCAGCTTCCAGCATAACCTCGGCTAGGGAAGGAGGATGAGGCAGATTTGCATTCCTGACTTCACTGCCTTCGGCTGCTCTTGAGGAGCAGGGTTATTGCGCGTGTTGACCATCCTAGGTAAACAAGACAATGATTTAGTCATAATGATAAGATTCCGACATAGGATACAGAATGTAAGGAATAACTCGGAATGCAAGATGATCATCCGTATGACATGGTAGATACAGAAACTGCTTCTTTTATTCCATCGTCATACACACCATACAAGGTTTAGTACAAGACCAAACAAGGTACTATTACGGTGAAAAGAGGATTACATCTCATCGGAGGCATCCCAAGCTCCTATACATTATTTTTCTACACCTCCGGAAGGCGGTACAAACTAGGTCATATCCCACGAGTCACGCAGGACGATAGACGACACAGCTAGTACGAACTAGTGATACTACCACTAACTCAGACCGATCCGTAGTAGTCCTCGTAGAAATCACCTCCATAGCCTAGAAGCTCAACATGATCATCCGGAAACAGACGATCTCGCGGAGCTTGTGGACCATAGGGGCTAGGATGAGGTCTTGGACCAACAGACGGTGGCCTGCGGGGACCACGAGGTGGGGTGATGCCTCCTACATCACGCCAACCCATCACGTCTGGCAGAGCAGATCTCACAGGATAGAGATCGCGCATATCCGAATATCCAGCTTGCACCGCGGGTGCAAACCGAGTCAACGTGGCCCAATGGTCAGCACGGGTATTGAAGAGCTCTAGCCTCAAGGCCCGATTTTCACGGTCCTTATCCTCGAGCATCTCAGCAGTGGTGCGAGTCCGTGAATCCTCCTGAGTGGGGTCAGCATAGATAGCCTGGAGATACCCTTGTGCTCCCGGAAGTGATCCTGGCATATACCGGAAATCAGAGTCCCGAAATAGGCCAGACCTGACTCGCATGATGGTCATCATAGAGTAGGCGGCGTCCTGCACAGCCATCTCGATAGTAACCCCGAGTCCATAGGAGAAGTGAAGGGGCTCGGTGGATCGAGGATAAGATGGAAATATCCTGACGGTGCAGAGATACTGGCTTTGATTAAAGTCCCGAAATTGCTCTTCGACCGTGTACTCAGGATACCAACGGTATCCAGCCTCAGTCATTACCCTGACCAACATGGCGGTATGGCCGGGTACATCTAGGCATCGAGTCAGGCGAACCACTTGATTGAGGTCGCGAGTGGCCATCTGAAAGCACAACCATAATGCAAAGGCATTAGAATTTCTAGCAGAATTTCGGCAGCATAACAGCTGTAAATGCTCAAGAAGGATTTTGAGACATTTGACAAAGGATTTCATACACACTCAACATCATCATATCAAAGTTCTGAGTCCATCCTAACAACATAATGTGGTAGTAGAACTGAACTAGGCTTGTATCCATCAAACCTATAAGATACTACTGATTAGTAACACGTGATCCTGATAGAGAGAATAGATCCTAATTCCTTAACCCCCGGTGGAAGAATAGACTGACTCAGATCAGAATGTCATAAGATAAAGGAGTAAAAAGAGCCTTACGTTCCAACCCACAAACAATTCCCCTACATATAACTAAAGAATTTCTAGACTCAACATCGACCAGTTTGGCTTGGAGAACCTACAGGCAGTCCGGCTCTGATGCCAACACTGTCAGGACCCCGACTCGATGCCACATAGGTCTAGCATGTAACACCTCATATCACTTTGTGGCCTCACGCACGGTATTCCCACGGGTGTCGCCTTACCTTTGCCCGGGACCGTTTGCGCCTTTTGGCACACGTATATGATAGTGTCGCTAGTACCCATATGATAAGGAGCCCGAGCTGACATGGCTAGTCGTAAACCCAAAGTGGCACAGACTTACAGGGACAGGCATCCATGACCCAGCAACGAATGTGTCGGTCATCAGCAAGTGGGTCCGGGCTGTAGCACTGGGCTAGCAGGACTCCGGTAAACCGGGCTGTAGCGGGCTAACAGGACTCCGGTACTCAATGCGTGACATTTCCCCGAAGGGACAGACACAGGAACGAAGAAGGACACATGCCGGCCAGCCTAAGTGTTCCAGAGCAGTAGCAAGCTACCATGGCTCAGTGGTAACACCAGGAGACATTTCCCGGTAAGAGAGGCTACTAAGGATAAACAACTAGATAGTCAGATCCCACACATACCAAGCATTTCAATCATACACACAATATGCTCGATATGTGCAAATACAACAAGGCATCACAACATGACTCTACGACACAAGTACTTTATTTAAGGCTCAGAGAGCCATACATAACATACACATAGGTACGGGTCACACGACCCAGCATTCAAGTCATACAGTCATACAAACCAGCAGCGGAAGTAACTTGTCTGAGTACAGACAACTAGTAAAATAAAAGAGGCTTGGAAAGCCTAGCTATACTACGTGGTCCTTCACAAGCTCAGGATCACCACCTGGTCCTTAGCCTACTCGTTGATGTCAACGTCTACGAAGAACCCATCAGAAGGGGTTGCAGCGTCTTCTGTAAAAATGTAAATTATAGCAACATGAGTACAAAGGTACTCAGCAAGACTTACATCAAATCCTACATACATGCACATTATCAAGAAGGGTTGGTGGAGTTATTGCAGCAAGCCAGCTTTGACTCTTGGCTAGGCTATCCTACGAGACTCCAATTTGAAATGGTTTTGTGCACACGAGTCCACTACTCACCACTTCAATACACTACCGAGGATCCACCTCCGTCTTCCTACGGAAGAGCCATCCTCGGCACTCACACTTATCTTGAGGCTTTTAGTAGTTTCCATTTACTTGTCTATGAACTGTATAGGCAACCAAGTAGTCCTTTACCGCGGACGCGGCTATTCGAATAGATTATGTTAACCCTGCAGGGGTGTACTTCTTCATACACGCTCTCACCACTTACCGTCGTTTACACGACATGTACTCGGCAACCTTCAAGCGGAAGCCCAACGTGGGTGTCGGCCACGACCTACCTAATCACCTAAGTCTCCAATCCAGGTTTATCGCCTATCCAGGTTCCATCCGCAGGGAGTCCGGCCGAGGTTTCCCATACGGCCCCGAACGATGTGTACAGGGGTCCGTGACACCTAACGGGTGCCCGGTATCCCCGGCCATGTACCTACCGCATCACAACCCACCCCTACGGTCAGCGCTGTCCACGGCCTCCAGTAGGCTACAAACACCAGAAACTACTTGCAACTCCTGGACGGAGAACTAGGGTGAATAAGAAGCCGAGAGGGTCCATTGGTTTCGGGCCCAATGCATGGTAGTAGCTGATTCTTAAATCACACATACAGATCTCAGTGCTTAAGGTCGGCTTCAATGAAACAACCCACCATGTACTCCTACATGGCCTCTCATCGATACCTTTACCAAATCGTGTTCACCACACCACTCTCATTACCGGCAAAATCATTTCACTCTAGCCCATCACCCAGATGAACCAGACCTGACACGACTCTAAGCATAGCAGGCATAGCAAGGTAGGAACAACACATACATATGGCTCAATCAACTCCTACACATGCTAGTGGGTTTCATCTAGTTACTGTGGCAATGACAGGTCATGCAGAGGAAGTGTGTTCAACTACCGTAGCACACAGCAGTTTGAAACGCGTTGTCTTAATGCAGTAAAAGAGAGCAGGAGCGAGAACATGGGATTGTATCGATATGATCAAATGGTTGGTTGCTTGCCTGATGGTTCAATGCACTGATACGGTTCTTCGTTAGGGTAATCACGGTACTCCTCGGAGGCAGAACCTGCCGCAAAGAACACCGATACACAACTATCACCAAACAATGTGCAACAATATGATGCATGCATGAAACATGGCAATATGAGTGTGTTGGGCTAATGCAACTAAGACCAGAAGGGTTTGAACCAATTTGAATCAAAGATTCAAATTTCAAACTCATACATGGCCCTTTAAAGTGTTTTTCCTTGTTCTGCATTAAACATCAAGTTAACTTGTTTAATCATGCATGGAAATAGTACAGATGGATAGATTGGATTTTTCTGATCATTTTTCATATATAACTTGTCTGATTTGGAGTTACAGATTAAAAGTTATGAATTTTTGAAGTTTAAACTATATTCTGGAATTTCCTATATTAGATTAAATCCAGAAAATCAATTACTGCATCAGCCTGACGTCAGTGTGACATCAGCAGGTCAATGGGACACGTCCGGGTCAAACCTGACAGTGGGTCCCGCGTGTCAGTGTGATTAATTAAACTAAATTTAATTTAAACTAATCCTAATTAGTTAACAGGGCTGGGCCCCACCTGTCATTGACTCAGGAGAGTCAACCAGGGCCCACCCGTGGTCAAACCCGGGTCGGCTGCACCGGCGTTTAGCCGCCGGCGAGCCCGACGCGGCGGCGGAAGTGGTTTTGGCCGTTTCGGCAACCAAACGAGCCGCGGAGGCCACCGGAGAGGAGCTGAGGACGAACCGCAGCTCTTGGTGGAGTCCGTTGGGGTCGGGGTGGCCGGAGTTGGCGTCGGCGACGACTTTGGCGGCCACCGGGGTTCGGCCGAAGTCGAACTTGACGCAAGAGGGGTCGGTGAGGTGCAGGGAGTAGCTAGTTAGGTGCTACGTGACGCGGTGAGCATGATGGACACCGTGGAGTGGCCGGAGGGTGACCGGGAGCACGTCGGCGACGAGCTCCGCGGTGGTGGGTGCGGTTGAGCTCCGGGAGGTCGCTACACGGCTCGGGAGCAAGAAAGAAGGGAGGGGAAGATGGCTAAGCTCACGGGGAGTTCGACGAAGCCCTTGGTGCGGCCGGGGATGGACCGGAGCGACGACGGCGTTGAAGGGGATCTCCGGCGACGGCGGTTCGGTCAAGGTCGATGTGGTGGGCTCGGGCCTTGCGAGCGCTCAGGGCTCGGCTTGCTCGAAGGTGAGGAGGATAGCGGAGCTCCTGGACACGGCGGCACGGCGTGGGGTCGACGGAGGGCGTGGCTACGGCGAGGGGGTGGCGGCGATGGCGTCGGCCATGGCGGGGAAGCGCGAGAGAGAGGGGTTGGGGGAGAATGGAGGTGTCCTGCGGGTTCACGGCGCTGTGTGGAGCTCATCCATCCAGCCCCGAGGCGAGGAGGTGGAGCAGGGCGGCAGCCAGCTGCGTGGCGCGCGCTGCGGTCGCCGTCGGGCACCTGCCTGCCTGCCTGGCCGGCAAGCAGCTCGCTGGAGCGGCGCTGGGCTGGGCCGGCAGGTGGGCCGGGTGCTGGGCGCCAGGTAAGGTTTTTCTATTTTTTTCTGTTTTCTGTTTTTTAATACTTCTGCAACTTTGTTGAATTAATAAAAATACTTAGGCAACTCCTAAAATCACCAAACTACTCCTAGTCCATAGTTGGATTATTTCCAACATGAAACATTTTAGTTTGGAGATATTTGAGCATCTGAATATTTTATATAATTTTAAATGCCCAAATTCAAATATCTATGATTTAATTCAAAGACCCTAAGATGACCTAGGAAAATGTGCATCACTTTTGGCAGAGGTTCTGAACCAAGACAAAAATGATGGGCATTTTAGAAGGGCATTTCAGGTTCATTGAAAAAGTTTTTAGTAAACCCTAGTTGGTTTCAGAGGGGGCTGGGGGTTCTGTCATCCCCATTTCAGGTTTCTGAGGCAAGAATAAACATGATGCAACACTCTAATGCATGAACTAGCTAGGGTGTGACAGCCTCCCTACTTTCATGTGGCGAGCGACTCGCCCTTGTGCGCCAAGTTCTCTGCGCCGTGCCGACACATCTTCTGCTTGCAATGGCGATCTGCCCACATCATGCGCAATTTCCTTTGGCATGGGAGGAAGGGGGCCATGTATGGAACTGTCCGGTCCATTGGCAGCGCGTGTGCCACCCTTTGGAGCTTGGTGAGCTCAGCATCCGCAGCCTTCAACGAACTGGCATTGCTTTGCATGCCCGTTGTCTATGGCTGCAGGCACCTGACCCGGATCAACCTTGAAGCCATCTCAAATTATCGTGTGAACCAGAGGTTAGGAAAATCTTCCACACTTCGACCTCATGGACTCTAGGGGACGACCGTCACTTCAAGTACTAGATTAATCATTGGCTCGATGGAGCTTCCATCACCGAGCTCGCCCCCACATTGGCTTGTTGGAAATATGGCCTAGAGGCAATAATAATGTATTATTATATTTCCATATTCATAGTTAAGAGTTTATATTCCATGCTATAACTTCTATGAAACTGGAATTTGCGATTTAGTGGAAAACTCATATGCACGTGTGGAATGATAAAGGGTAACAATAGGTTCCCGGTCTCACCTCTAAGACTGGCTCAAGTGTTGTTGGTGATCATGTTTTCTGGATCTTGTGATATTGTTAAGTGTAATATGTTAGAAGAACGATCATATTGAATCGACCCAATACTTGTTAGTTATACTTTATGATTATATCATCAGAAACCATCTGTTATAACACGGAGTGTTAGCATGTGTTTTAGTTCCTCGGACCATGAGAGTGTCTCAGTTACTTCCTACCAGACGGTAGGCTTTGAGGTATCTCAAACGTCATATGTAACAAGGTGATTATAACGGCAACCTTCATATTCGTTGGTAAGTTTGACAAGTGAACAGATAGCTCGAGAGCGGGATTTGCTCCTCCAACGATGGAGAGATATTCTTAGGGCCCTCTCGGTGTGACGGCATCCATCATTGTCTAGCCAGACATAGGTGACTACGTCACGGGGATGCCGGAACACGTCAACGAAAAAGAAGAACAATAGTCATAAGGGGAGCAATGGTATAGTGAGCATGGTGATGACTCTGGAGGATATAGATGCACCCGGGTTTTGTAAAGTATCGCAAAGCAAAGGGAACAGCACATGATAACCAAATTTTCACTCGAATATCATTTGTGTAATCATAGGGACCGATATGGATGTCCACCGTTCCGATATCAGTTATTGAACGAAGGGATTTTGTTCATGTCTATGATTTACCGAACCTACGGGGTCACAAGCTTAAGGTAATCAAGATCTGCTGAGTGCTAGTGTGACGGGAGTGATGAGAATATATTTTTGCAATTGTTTCATTAATATCCGGAATAGTTCCGAGAGGTTCCGGAAGTGTTTCGGGGTCACTAGAAGGGTTTCGGTGAATATCGGGTAATACCAGGTATTACCGATATATATATATATATATATATATATATATATATATATATATATATATATCTGTCTGTGTGTGTAGGTGGAAAATATTTCTGGGGATGTTAAATTATTATATAATACTATCAAGATGTTTAGAACAAATATATATTTAATTTAATATCAATGGGCCTAATAAGGCCAAGAGGTGGAAGGAAACTTGGGCCTTTTGAGTAAGTGCCTCCCTTCCCTAAGGAAGGGGACCGAATAGGAGTAGGGGAGGAGTCCTACTCCTCCTCCCCTTAGTGTTTCCCTCCTTGGTGGCAGCCCTCCCTCTCCCCTCTAACCTATACATAGTGGAGGTTTGGTGCCCAATTGATTGACACAAGTTTTGGAGACTCCTCTAGTTGATCTAGTGCACGTTCTAGTTGGTCCTAGTTAACTAATCAGAGCGATCCCTAGCCACCTCTAATCCTCATAATTAGAACCCCAGTGTGGTTATAAACTCCTCCCTCTAATTCTCCAACGACGATTAGCTCTGGACGGCAAAGTGATATGTCTCCAACGTTCTATGATTTTTTATTGTTCCATGCTATTATATTATCTGTTTTGGATGTTTAATGGGATTTATTATACACTTCTATATTATTTTTTGGACTAACCTACTAACCCAAGGCCCAGTGCAAATTGTTGTTTTTTTGCCTATTTCAGTGTTTCACAAAAAAGGAATATCAAACGGAATCCAAACGGAATGAAACCTTCGGGAGAGTTATTTTTGGAACGAATGTGATCCAGGGGACTTGGAGTAGACGTCAAGAAAGAAGCGAGGCGTCCACGAGGTAGGGAGGCGCGCCTGCCCCTCCTAGGTGCGCCCCCACCCTCGTGGGCCCCTCGCAGCTCCACCGACCTACTTCTTCCTCCTATATATATTCATATACCCCGAAAACATCCAGGAGCACCACAAAACCCTATTTCCACCGCCGAAACCTTCTGCACCCAAGAGATCCCATCTTGGGGCCTTTTCCGGAGCTCCGCCAGAGGGGGAATCGAGCACGGAGGGATTCTACATCAACACCATAGCCTCTCTGATGATGTGTGAGCAGTTTTTCACAGACCTTCGGGTCCATAGTTATTAGCTAGATGGCTTCTTATCTCTCTCTGGATCTCAATACAATGTTCTCCTCGATCTTCTTGGAGATCTATTCGATGTAATTCTTTTTGCGGTGTGTTTGTCGGGATCCGATGAATTGTGTGTTTATGATCAAGTTTATCTATGAACAGTATTTGATTCTTCTCTGAAATCTTTTATGTATGATTGGTTATCTTTGCAAGTCTCTTCGAATTATCAGTTTGTTTTGGCCTACTAGATTGATCTTTCTTGCAATGGGAGAAGTGCTTAGCTTTGGGTCAATCTTGCGGTGTCATTTCCCAGTAACAGCAGGGGTAGCAAGGCACGTATTGTATTGTTGCCATCGAGGATAAAAAGATGGGGCTTATATCATATTGCTTGAGTTTATCCCTCTACATCATGTCATCTTGCCTAATGCGTTACTCTGTTCTTATGAACTTAATACTCTAGATGCATGCTGGATAGCGGTCGATGTGTGGAGTAATAGTAGTAGATGTAGAATTGTTTCAGTCTAATTGTCGCGGACGTGATGCCTATATACATGATCATGTCTAGATATTCTCATAACTATGCACTTTTCTATCAATTTCTCGACAGTAATTTGTTCACCCACCGTAATACTTATGCTATCTTGATATAATCCACTAGTGAAACATATGGCCCCCGGGTCTATCTTTTATCATATAAGTTTCCAATCTATTTTACTTTGCAATCTTTACTTTCCTATCTATATCATAAAAATACCAAAAATATTTATCTTATTATCTCTATCATATATCACTCTCATAAGTGACCATGAAGGGATTGACAACCCCTTTATTGCATTGGTTGCGAGGTTCTTATTTGTTTGTGCAGGTACGAGGGACTTGCGTGTAGTCTCCTACTAGATTGATACATTGGTTCTCAAAAGCTAAGGGAAATACTTACGCTACTTTGCTGCATCACCCTTTCCTCTTCAAGGGAAAACCAACGCAGTGCTCAAGAGGTAGCAAGAAGGATTTCTGGCACCGTTGTCGGGGAGATCTATGCACAAGTCAAGACATACCAAGTACGCATCACAAACTCTCATCCCTTGCATTACATTATTTGCCATTTGCATCTCATTTTCCTCTCCCCCACTTCACCCTTGTTGTTTTATTCGCCCTCTTTTTTCGTTCTTCTCGTTTTCGCTTGCTTCTTGTGTCGTCGTGTGTCATCATGGCTCATCCTTCTATCATTGTTAGTACTCCCGATCATGAAGTTCTAAATTTTAAACAAAGGGAGGGAGAAAATCTAAAAGATGCTTGGCATAGAATTTGCAATGCTCAGAATAGATCTACTAGGAAGCAATCCACTTCCGCTCTTCTTCGCAATTTTTATGTAGGCATCACTCCTTGGAACAGATATATTCTTGATACCATTACCGGAGGGAATTTCTTGGGTAGCCATACTTTTGATTCTTATAATGCTATGGTAGATTTGTTTGGCCCACCACCTCTCTTGGTTAATGGAACTGTTGTAACTTTGGAACATGTGATGCAAAGGCTTGTAATTATTGAAAATAAGGTTGCCTCTATGGAGTTGATTGAAAATTTGGATAAAAAGATCCACAACCAAATCACCTAATATGGATCTAATGTAGGGGTTACTCTGAATTTTTTTAAAAGGAAAAGAACCTATAGTTAACGAAAGAATAGATCAAGATTCCACAAGAATTGGTAAACTTGAGGATGTTATTACTTATTTAGGGTCTGCCTTTTCATCCGTTAAAAATACTCCAAATCCTCCTACTACCAAGATTTCCAAATTAATGTATGTTCCTAAAAATAAGGGTGAATCTTCTAGTAAGGAAAATGCGGATCTCAAATCAATAAGTGTTCACCCTAACTTTTTCAATATCATTAAGGAACCTTTTGCTACAAATGAATTTCTTGATTTCTTGCCTAGGAGTTTGATCATTAATAAAAATAAGGAAACTCCAAAGGGTTATAAGTGTTCTATTGAAGAATTGCATACCAAAGATGATAATACCTAGATCTATTCTTGTTTTTATGTCTAGCTAGGGGTGTTAAACGATAGCGCTTGTTGGGAGGCAACCCAATTTTATTTTCGTTTCTTGCTTTTTGATTATGTTTAGTAATAAATAATTCATCTATCGTCTGTTTAGATGTGGCTTTATGCTTTTAATTAGTGTTTGTGCCAAGTAGAACCTTTGGGAAGACTTGGGGGAAGTTTTTGCGATCTTGCTGTAAAAAAATAGAAACTTTAGCGCTCACGAGATTTGCTTCCATTTTTTACTGGAGAGTGCGATTAGTTTGATTATTTTTGCAGATGATTAATAGACAAATTTCTCACGTCCACCAATTTATTTCAGAATTTTTGGGGTAACAGAAGTATTCGAAACCTACATATTACTACAGAATGTTATGTTTTTGACAGATTCTGTTTTTCGTGTGTTGTTTGCTTATTTTGATGCATCTATGCCTAGTATTGGAGGGTATGAACCATAGAGAAGTTGGAATACAGTAGGTTTAACACCAATATAAATAAATGATGAGTTCATTACAGTACCTTAAGTGGTGGTTTGTTTTCCTATACTAACGGAGCTCATGAGATTTTCTATTGAGTTTTGTGTTGTGAAGTTTTCAAGTTTTCGGTAAAGATTTGATGGATTATGGAATAAGGACTGGCAAGAGGCTAAGCTTGGGTATATCAAGGCACCCCAAGGTAAAATTCAAGGACAACCAAAAGCCTAAGCTTGGGGATGCCCCGGAAGGCATCCCCTCTTTCGTCTTCTTCCATCGGTAACTTTACTTGAGGCTATATTTTTATTCACAACATGATATGTGTTTTGCTTCGGGCGTCTTGTATGATTTGAGTCTTTGCTTTTTAGTTTACCACAATCATCCTTTCTGTACACAACTTTTGGGAGAGGCACACATGAATTGGAATTTATTAGAATACTCTATGTGCTTCACTTATATCTTTTGAGCTAGATAATTTTGCTCTAGTGCTTCACTTATATCTTTTAGAGCATGGTGGTTGTTTTATTTTATAGAAATTATTGATCTCTCATGCTTCACTTATATCATATTGAGAGTCTTTTAGAACAGCATGGTAATTTGCTTTGGTTATAAAATTAGTCCTAATATGATATGCATCCAAGATGGGTATAATAAAAACTATCATAAAAAGAGCATTGAATACTATGAGAAGTTTGATACTTGATGATTGTTTTGAGATATAAAGATGGTTATATTAGAGTGTGCTAGTTGAGTAGTTGTGAATTTGAGAAATACTTGTGTTGAAGATTGCAAGTCCCATAGAATGCACGTATGGTAACCGTCGTGTAACAAATTTGAAACATGAGGTGTTCTTTGATTGTCTTCCTTATGAGTGGCAGTCGGGGACGAGAGATGGTATTTTCCTACCAATCTATCCCCCTAGGAGCATGTGCATAATGCTTGGTTTTTGATGATTTGTTGATTTTTGCAATAAGTATGTGAGTTCTTTATGACTAATGTTGAGTCCATGTATTATACGCACTCTCACCTTTCCATCATTGCTAGCCTCTTCGATATCATGCATTGCCCTTTCTCACCTTGAGAGTTGGTGCAAACTTCGCTGGTGCATCCAAACCCCGTGATACGATACGCTCTATCACACATAAACCTCCTTATATCTTCCTCAAAACAGCCACCATACCTACCTATTATGGCATTTCCATAGCCATTCCGAGATATATTGCCATGCAACTTTCCAGTGTTTCATTTATGACACGCTTCATCATTGTCATATTGCTTTGCATGATCATGTAGTTGGCATCGTATTTGTGGCAAAGCCACCATGCATAATTTATCATACATGTCACTCTTGATTCATTTCCCTTCCCGGTACACTACCGGAGGCATTCATATAGAGTCATATTTTGTTCTAGTATCGAGTTGTAATCATTGAGTTGTAAATAAATAGAAGTGTGATGATCATCATTAATAGAGCATTGTCCCAAATAAAAAAAGAGAGAAAGGCCAAATAAAAAAAGGAAGGCCCAAAAAAGAAATAAAAAGAAATAAAAGGGACAATGCTACTATATCCTCTTTTTCCACACTTGTGCTTCAAAGTAGCACCATGATCTTTATGATAGAGAGTCTCTTGTTTTGTCACTTTCATATACTAGTGGGAAATTTTCATTATAGAACTTGGCTTGTATATTCCAACAATGGGCTTCCTCAAATGCCCTAGGTCTTCATGAGCAAGCAAGTTGGATGCACACCCACTTAGTTTCTTTTGTTGAGCTTTCATACATTTATAGCTCTAGTGCATCCGTTGCATGGCAATCCCTACTCCTTGCATTGACATCAATTGATGGGCATCTCCCTAGCCCATTGATTAGCCGCGTCGATGTGAGACTTTCTCCTTTTTTGTCTTCTCCACATAACCCCCATCATCATATTCTATTCCACCCATAGTGCTATATCCATGGCTCACGCTCATGTATTGCTTGAAAGTTGAAAAAAGTTTAAGATTACTAAAGTATGAAACAATTGCTTGGCTTGTCATCGGGGGTGTGCATGACGAGAGCATTCTTGTGTGACGAAAATGGAGCATGACCAAACTATATGATTTTGTAGGGATGAAATTTCTTTTGCCATGTTATTTTGAGAAGACATGATTCCTTAGTTAGTATGCTTGAAGTATTATTATTTTTATGTCAATATTAAACTTTTGTCTTGAATCTCTCGGATCTGAATATTCATGCCACAATAAAGAAAATTACATTGAGAATTATGCTAGGTAGCATTCCACATCAAAAATTATGTTTTTATCATTTACCTACTCGAGGACGAGAAGGAGTTACGAAGCACTACCGGATCCTGAACACCTATGCTTGCAACCAAGTAGAGAGGTTGTGCTTTCGGTCTTTTGTTTGAGGGATCGTTCGAGGGCAGTTCGCGGGATCATCATTGACGTTCAAGGGACTCCAAGTACGATCTACGTCGACTCGTGTACTCTCGCTACACTCTCGGAGTCCTTAACGATTGTTCATCGCAGCCCGTTATGCATCTTCATATTGTTCCTGGGTGATCGTGGGGCAAATTTTTTTGTTTTCTACTACGTTTCCCAACATGGCATCCCTCATGCCTCGTCGTGCGGAGAAACCGGTGTCTAGTCTACTATGTCATCCCGCAGCGTGCCTGGCTTCAAGACATACATGGTGGTCTTGGATCTGCAACCATGGTCGAGTATGTAGACCTTTGGAGGTTCCTGCGCACCATCTCGCACGGATTGGATCCAAACAACATCCGGTGACGATGGACAGACAACGGAGTATATTCTGCCAAGACCTGGTACCGGGCTCTATTCCAGGGATCCATGGATGCCCCGTACTAATAGTTGACATGGAAGAACTAGGCACCGACTGGTGTAAAGCTTTTCATGTGGCTGGCTGGCCTATATCGATGTTGTACTGCTACCCGCCTTGCCCGCCACGAACTGCCGCACAACCTCGAGTGCATCCTGTGTGACCAGGAGGATGAAACAATGCACCAACTCCTTGTCGGTTGTGTCGTATCCCTCTTTGTCTAGCATGACAACTTTCGCTGGTGTCGCCTCACCATCCCGCCTCCTGACGGTACGATTGATCTTCTCGAGTGGTGGTCCCATGCTCTTCATACATCCTGGCAAGCCATCGCAAGGGACTTGGATCTCTCATTGCTCCGCCACATGAATGTATTCAAAAATAATGTATTCAAAAATAAGGTACATATCAAGCCTTGTTTTCATCATACAGGACGGCATTACATGAATGTATTCATACAAAATAATGTCCTTCGCACATTGCTCCGCCACAATGCGGGATCCCTTCAGAACATCTTCAAAATACCGCTCGGGCGTGCGGTGCTCCTTGCCCGCGGGCGGTCCTTCGGTCGCGAGTTTGACGGCATCCATCTTCGCCCATTGTATCTTGACGCGGGCAAAGGCCATCCGCGCACCTTCTATGCAAAACGACCGCTTCATGGCATCAAGCTACGGGCATGCATTGACCAGCCGCTTCACAAGGCCGAAGTAGCTACCGGGTATAGCTTCTGTAGGCCACAGCCAGATTATTAAATCTTTCATGGCTAGTTCGGCCACCCTATGCAGCTCGACCAACTGTTTTAGCTGGTCGCTAAAGGGCACCGGATGTTCCGGTGCAAGGTATTGCGACCAGAACAGCTTCTCTGGTGAGCTCCCCTCTTCGCCCCGGAAGAATTCCGCAGCGTCGGAAACACTGTGCCGCAAATCCGTAAACGCCCTTGGAGAACTCCAAATCCGGGTCAGTAAGAGATACCTCTGGCTCACATACTTGCTTTGCATAATAAAAGCCTTACCCACCGCGATCTTCTTGGCCTCTTGGATCTCCCGAAGGGCGCCTTGGACTTTGGCCCGGGCCTCTTGTGCGCTTTCGCAGGCCTTAGCGAGTTTAGACTCTTGGTCCTTTTTCTGGCGCTCCAAGGACTCGCATTTCTTCACTGCGTCCTGGAGTTCTTGCTGGACCTCACCAACCCTGGCCTCATGCTTTTCTCGGGCGGAACGAACACGTCACCGTGTACCCTCGATGCTGGGGGTGATGCACCGCAGCTCGCGTCAAAGGAGATCTGACCGGTAGCACGATGCGCAGGACAGCCGGCAGATGCTTTTGTAGACCCGAAGCGCCGCTTGCCCGGGAGGGACCCCGTCAGGGCTCGCGGCGGCTATGGGCTGCTCTAGGTCGATTCACTCGCCCCTGGAGCCTCGTGGATCCACAGCCCTCCAGCATGAAGAACTAGCGAAGAACGAGAAGAAAGATACAAAGGAGAGATAAAAAGTAGATGAACACAAAAAAGTAGTAGATGTGTTTGTTCGATTGGTGTTGTTTCAATCGGCCGTCACCCCCAACATATATAAGAGGTGGCTGGACTTCCCGTACAATCAAAGAATTCATCTAGGCTTTCCTTACAAGAAAATTACATCAATTCACGTCTAAAACCCTAGTCAAATTCGGATTGGTTTATCCGAACTTTCCAAAACTGTTCGGTTTAAACTAGATGTACCTTGCGGGCCTTTTTTCTGGTGGAAAACAACCTCGGATGGAAACAAGTCCAAAAGCAATCTTGACCGTTTCGACGAGACGAACATCTTTCATGTTGAATGTTTTTTTATCAGAGGTCATCTTGAGGGTCAAATCGGTCGCGCAAAACAGGCTATTCCCTCGCGCTACCCATCAGACATGTGTCTGGTGGGGAGCGCCATATCTCGCCTCGTGGTAGGGCGGCACTCCGGTTGCTCTAACTTTTGCATACAACCTCGGATTGGGATGATCTTTATATCAAAATCGATTGTTTTGACGAGACGCACAACTTCCGTGTAGAATACTTTTCCATCCAAGATCATCTGAATAACCTTTTGAGTCCATCTTCAACTTCTCATCAGATTGACTATCACAGCCTCCACCCCGGCAAGCTCTCCACCCGGGCAAGCTTTCCACACCGGCAAGGTTTCTACCCGGCAAGCTTTCACATCGGCAAGGTTTCTACCCCGGCAAGGGTTCCTCCCCGGCAAGGTTTTTACCCCGGCAAGCTTCACACCGGCAAGCTTCCACGCCGGCAAGGTCTCTAACCCGCAAGCTTTCACACCGGCAAGCTTCCACACCGACAAGCTTTCACACCGGCAAGGTCCCAGCAAGCTTTCCACGCTAGCAAGGTCTTCATCCCGGCCAGCTTCATTCAGCCGGCAAAGGCCGAATAACTCGCGCGACCCATCAGAAATGTGTCTAGTACCTCGCGCCATATCATTGCAATCTGTATCTTGCCAAAATCAGGTGTCAACACATGCCCCCCTGTTTTTCGGCAAAACTTGGATGCCGAAAAATAATTTGCACATAGCTTGTTCTAAGGACGATGTCAACACTCCATTGGCCATTTTTCCTACTCTTATGACAATAAGTATATATTGGCCATTGCTTGTTTGAACCTCTTGATGCAAACTTGGGTGAAAACTTCTCAACTTCAATAACAATATGGTGATAAGGTTCCATAGTGAAACCCTCCTCCGAACCATATTTTTCACCCTTTCGCTGGGATTTTACAGATAATCAAGAATGAACTTTCTCCAACCCTTACTTCGCTTGCATAAAAGTTTCATTAGTGGCCGAGGTGATGAGCTCCAATTTGGCCTTACCTATGTTGGCAAGAATAAGCATTGGCTATTGATAGATGTGCACCATGACGGACATGGTAGCCGGATGTTTGCTATGCCAACTCTCTCCAATTGTCATGTCTAGATATATGAACAATTTTAAAGCAGCTCAAGGTAAATTTTGCATCTAGACATACTCCAAGATAAACTATAAGTGATTCGTCAAAACATTGATAACCCGGATATTTGTTGCACTACTCATAATGAAACACCGAAAGCCTCAATATGTATAGTACCTATAGCTAGTCAAAGATCCAACCCTCCTCCCAACAAGCGCTATCATTTAACGCCCCTAGCTAGGCATGATGATTTCAATGATGCTCACATAAAGATAAGAATTGTAACATAAAGAGAGCATCATGAAGAATATTACTAGCAAATTTAAGTCTAACCCACTTCCTATGCATAGGGATTTTGTAAGCAAACAACTTGTGGGAACAATAATCAACTAGCATAGGAAGGCAAAACAAGCATAACTTCAAAACCTTAAGCACATAGAGAGGAAACTTGATATTATTACAATTCCTACAAGAATATATTCCTCCTTCATAATAATTTTTAGTAGCATCATGAATGAATTCAACAATATAACCATCACATAGAGCATTCTTTTCATGATCTACAAGCATAGAAAATTTACTACCCTCCACATAAGCAAAATTCTTCTCATGAATAGTAGTGGGAGCAAACTCAACAAAGTAACTATCATGGGATTGAAAATTGAAATCAAGATGACAAGTTTCATTGTTATCATTATTCTTTAAAGCATATGTGTCATCACAATAGTCATCATAGATAGGAGGCATGCTTTCATCATAATAAATTTGCTCATCAAAACTTGGGGGACAAAAAATATCATCTTCATCAAACATAGCTTCCTCAAGCTTGTGGCTTTGCATATCATTAGCATCAGGAATATTCAAGGAATTCATACTAACAACATTGCAATCATGCTCATGATTCAAATATTTAGTGCCAAACATTCTAATGCATTCTTCTTCTAGCACTTGAGCACAATTATCGGAATCCTTATTTTCATGATAGATATTAAAAAGATGAAGCATATGAGGTACCCTTAATTCCATTTTTTTGGTAGTTTTCTTTTTAAAACTAAACTAGTGATAAAAGAAGAAACTAAAAGATTTGATTGCAAGATCTAAAGATATACCTTCAAGCACTCACCTCCCCGGCAACGGCGCCAGAAAAGAGTTTGATGTTTACTACACAACCTTCTTCTTGTAGACGTTGTTGGGCCTCCAAGTGCAGAGGTTTGTAGGATAGTAGCAAATTTCCCTCAAGTGGATGACCTAAGGTTTATCAATCCGTATGAGGCGTAGGATGAAGATGGTCTCTCTCAAGCAACCCTGTAACCAAATAAAAAAGAGTCTCTTGTGCCCCAACACACCCAATACAATGGTAAGTTGTATAGGTGCACTAGTTCGGCGGAGAGATGGTGATACAAGTGGTATATGGATAGTAGATAATAGTTTTTGTAATCTGAAAATATAAAAACAGCAAGGTAACTAATGATAAAAGTGAGCGTAAACGGTATTGCAATGCTAGGAAACAAGGCCTAGGGTTTATACTTTCACTAGTGCAAGTTCTCTCAACAGTAATAACATAATTGGATCACATAACTATCCCTCAACATGCAACAAAGAGTCACTCCAAAGTCACTAATAGCGGAGAACGAACGAAGAGATTATGATAGGGTATGAAACCACCTCAAAGTTATTCTTTCTAATCAATCCGTTGGGCTATCACTAGTAGGGAAAAGGCTAGCAGCAGCGCGGGTTTTAGACCTATCAGTAGCGCGGGGTGGTGCGCTACTGATAAGGCGCTACAGCTAACGAATAGCAGTAGCGTGCCTCCACCCACGCTACGGCTAAATCGACTTAGTAGCAGCGAGTTCCAGGAGGAGCGCTGCTGGTAATTAGTAGTAGCGCTTCTCTCTGCCCGTGCTGCTACTATTATTTCATATTTTATTTCTTTTTTATTTCATGTTGTATTCGTACACCTTTACACAAATTTTCATACAACAGGAATTTACAAATTGTTTTTACATCATCATGAGTTATTACATCACGAGGTGAAAGAACCGTGTGGACTAGTTTCAAGTGGACGGACATCCACTTGAAACTAATCCGCGGTTCTTTCACCCAATGATATAATAAATATCATCATCATCATATCATTAACAACTTATCATCATCATCATCATCATCATCATCATCATATCATTGGTCACTAGTCGTAATCACAAGTACTCCTGACATCTTCAACTCTAACACATTGTATCACATAATAAACATATTGTACCTCATAGGACCTACTACATTCTCTTAGGACCTACTATATTCTCTAAGGTAAAATAGCAAAAAACAAGATAGCCCCTCGCTCTCTATTATGGAGAATGCAGATTATCCTGTCTCCAATTCTTGCCTTTCGCTTAATGTTGCTTCCAAGAACCTCCTTACGAATGTCCAAACATTTTTTTCCACTCTTTGATTAGCATGTGTTCACCGGTTTCAGAAATTCGATATGCACAGGTGAGATCCGTAGGATGACCTGGCTGTAGGTTCAGAACTTCAAGGCGACCATTGTAATACATCAGATGAGGCACACAATCCATCGGGATTTTCTGTTGAAAAACATAGTGCTAACTTCGTAGTTAGCAATGATGTACTAATTTTAGAAGTATGTAAAAGATGCACGGATGCCGTAATAGTAAAATATCTTACCAGTGTATCTCCATAGAAGTTATCGTGGTTCAACACGTGCACTAGTGGCACGTATTCACCATAATTTGGAGGAGTTCGATAATAGGTATTGTAATTCTCAAAAAAAGTACAATAAGCAATCAGATGATTTTTCTCCTTATAAGTTAATTCGGAGCCATCAGTGTAGTGGGTTTTGTCTACCATCTTCTGCACATTCTTTAAAGATTCAAAATAAGTTGTCAATGGAAATAAGCTATCAACTATTTTGAAATAAACAATATAAATTAGCTAATAACTATGTTTGAGAAACTCACATTGCGGTAGAATCGGAAGCGTATCAACAAGGACCCAAATGTCCATATTATCTTGCTCGATGTTAGGATGACCAAGATCCATGGTGACAATCATACCCTCATAAAAACCATACATTTTGCAAAGTGCTTCCCAATTTTGACAACCAAAATGGGTTATGCTCTGAGAATTATACAGATTTACTTCAAAATCGATATCATGATGGGTCCTTAGGTGTATTTTCTTTGTTTGAAAATTTTCATGGTCTTCAAAATCCATCCTCTCCAAGACATAGCGTCTTGCATGGCATGGGATAAGCTAGTCGAATTGTAAAAGATGAAAATTAGACGTTGAAATAGTTGAAGTCATGCTTAATTACGAAAAAAACACTTGTCGTTGTTGCGTACCGTTTCAACATCGAAATTCTCCTCGAGCTTAATGCTGAAGGGTCGATCTTCGTCCAGCTCAACGAACCTGTCGCACATACCTCGATCGTCGTGGCACCAGCTGCACTCCCCCGGGAGACTGTCCTCGTCCGAGTACGACATTTCCTACGTTCATAATTCAAAGATTAAACTTGTACAATTAAATATATGTACTAAAAAACCTAAATTAGATCATTATTTTTCAAAGAAAATCCAGGCCACTCGATATTTCCCACATATTCTAGCACAAGTCATGCCAGAGTTCATGGAAAAATCCGGCATGACCTTTGCTAAAGAAGGACATATCAAGCGTCTGAAATTTGCCGAAACGGAAATTAATCAACACTCCGGCAAAACATAGCCACTCGGAGGTCTAACCAAAACATGAAATAATTGCTTAAACTAAAAAATAACACCAAATATGGCATGTTCAACTAGTTCTATTAATTCAACTAGTTCTATTAATTCAACTAGTTCTTACTAAATATAAACTTAGTATAAAAAGAAAAAAACTAGTTCTTTCTAAAAATGAAGTAGTTCAACTAGTTATTAATTTACTTACTATACTAGTTCAACTAAAACTTAACTAGTTCAACTAAAACTAAACTAGTTCTATTAATTCAACTAGTTCTTACTAAATATAAACTTACTATAAATAGAAAGAAACTAGCACATCTACTACTACTAATTAACATCTAACTACTACATCTACTACTAATTAACATGTACTACTGCTAATTATACAACTAGTTTACCATCACTACTAGTAACACTACTTCTAAAAATCATTATCTATGAACCCTAAATTAACATCTACTACTACTAAAATCATCTACTAACTAAGCAAAGAGAGAGGGGGTTGGGGAGGGGTGGGGGGCTTACAGAGGGAGAGACGGTGGCGGGGAGGTGCTCGGCGACGGAGGGGCGGCGAGGGCGGGCTCGGGATCGGGAGGGCGGCGGTCCTGGGCGGCGGGCTCGGTCAAGGGCGGCGGTGGTGAGGTCGAGGGCGGCGACAGTGTGGTCGAGAGCGGCGGCGGTGGGGTTGAGGGCGGGCGGCGGCGGCGGCGGTGAGGGTGCAGGCGCGCTCGGGCTCGGGCGGCGGCGACAGGGAGTAGGAGAACAGGCCGGTGGGGGGAAAGGAGGACTTAGCGAAATTTTGATGCGGGGGGTGGTTAACTCGAACTAGCAGTAGCGCGCGTACAGAAAACGCGCTATAGCTAACTTATCTACAACGCGTTTGGGAAAAACCGCTACTGCTAATGGAAGTAGTCATTTCTTTCGTTTAGTAAAAACATCAAAAATATGCATTGGTCATCATTGATCTTTTTGTGTATAATCTAAATAGTCAACATGAATCCTCACTGTACCTGTATAGGTACAGGCGAGGATTCATATTGCAACCACAAATCATACACATATAGTTCAGTGAAGACCAAGTGCTCGAGATAGGTTGAGAAGCAACATATTTAAGGTGGTAAACACCTTGTTCGCTTAGCAGTATGGGACTAAACTTAATTAGTTGCGATCATCCTTACCAGCAGCGAGTTTTGAGCAAAACCGCTGCTACTAAGTTCTTTAGCAGTAGCGCGTCCACGGGAAGGGCGCTACTACTATATCTAGCCTAGAGGCAACACCGTGGCAATTATAGTAGTAGCGCTCTTTTCACCTAGAGCGCTACTGCTACTCAGTCATTAGCAGCGCTCTTTTCTAAAGCTCGTTGCTGCTAATTAGCAGTAGCGTCTGTTTTTAGACTGCGCTGCTGCTAAGATTCTGTGTATAAGGTTTTCCCTAGTAGTGTATTCCTATAATTGTCACAAACAGCCCTAGAGTTCGTACTAGAATAACACCTTAAGACACAAATCAACCAAAACCCTAATGTCACCTAGATACTCCAATGTCACCTCAAGTATCTGTGGGTATGATTATACGATATGCATCACACAATCTCAGATTCATCTATTCAACCAACACATAGAACCTCAAAGAGTGCCCCAAAGTTTCTACCGGAGAATCACGATGAAAACGTGTGCCAACCCCTATGCATATGTTCATGGGCGGAACCCGCAAGTTGATCACCAAAACATACATCAAGTGAATCACGTGATATCTCATTGTCACCACAGATACGCACGGCAAGACATACATCAAGTGTTCTCAAATCTTTAAAGACTCAATCCGATAAGATAACTTCAAAGGGGAAACTCAATCCATTACAAGAGAATAGAGGGGGGAGAAAACATCATAGGATCCAAATATAGTAGCAAAGCTCGCGATACATCAAGATCATATCACCTCAAGAACATGAGAGAGAGAGAGATCAAACACATAGCTACTGGTACATACCCTCAGCCCCGAGGGAGAACTACTCCCTCCTCATCATGGAGAGCACCGGGATGATGAAGATGGCCACCGGAGAGGGATTCCCCCTCTGGCAGGGTGCCAAAACTGGTCTAGATTGGCTTTCGGTGGCTACGGAGGCTTCTGGCGGCAGAACTCCCGATCTATTGTGCTCCCAATCGTTTTAGGGTATATGGAGATATATAGGAGGAAGAAGTGCGTCAGGGGGGGCACGAGGGGCCCACAAGGGTGGAGGGCGCGCCCAGGGGGGTGGGCGCGCCCCCCTGCATAGTGGCTTCCTCGTTGCTTCCCTTACGCGGACTCCAAGTCTCCCGTGTTGGTTTCCTTCCAAAAATAAGTTCCGTGAAGTTTCAGGTCAATTGGACTCCGTTTGATTTTCCTTTTCTGCGATGCTCTAAAACAAGGAAAAAACAGATGCTGGCACTGGGCTCTGGGTTAATAGGTTAGTCCCAAAAATAATATAAAAGTGTATAATAAAGCCCATAAACATCCAAAACAGAAGATAATATAGCATGGAGCAATCAAAAATTATAGATACGTTGGAGACGTATCAATGGGCGATCTCCCTGGCCAAATATCCGGCCTCCCGAAGTTGGGTGATGTCCTTCTCCTTGACGGTGGAGGCCATCCACTTGCCATGTGCTCCGGACATGGTTGAAGTGCTTTCTTGGGGCAGGAAAGATGAGAACTTGGGCGTTGGAGCTCGAGAGTGGGTAGGCGGAAAGAGAGAAGGCGTGGGTGGAAGAAATGAATCCTTATCTCCTTATAAAGGCCGTGAATATCAAACGCCTTCCCACTCGCCATGAAACTCGCCTATTCCTCAGGGGCCGTGCGGGCGGCACGGTTGGATTACACATACCTGTATTGATGAGAATCCCGTAATAAGGGGACACGATCTCTGCTTTGATGAGACGTGCCAATAAAGCCACATCGCGAAATATGGAGCGGCAGGCCAAGAAATGGTTTGAAATAATAACTGGGCAGGGACGTGATGTCACGTTACAAAAAGTTGTCAGCAGATGGGACTCGGGAAATAATAAACTCTCTGCGGTGGTGTGTGGTACTTGTTTTGTAGATCCGGACACGTTCGTTGTTCGAAGACTGTGTCGGAGTATTCGGAGAAGGAACCCGTCTTGCAATGCCGAAGACAATCTGCACGCCGGACACCTCGTCATTGAAGCCGGGTTCAGGGGCTATTGAGGGAGTCCTGTACTAAGGGGTCCTCGGGCGTCCGGCCTGTTGGACATGGGCCAGAGTATTGGGCCATGAAGATACAAGATAAAAGACTTTCTCCCGTGTCCGGATAGGACTCTCCTTTGCGTGGATGGCAAGCTAGGCGACCGGATGTACTATTTCCTTTCTATATAACCGACTTTGTATAACCCTAGTCCCCTCTGGTGTTTATATAAACCGGAGCGTTTATTTCATAGGGACAATCATAATCAGATAGGCTAGACTTCTAGGGTTTTAGCCATTGCGATCTCGTGGTAGATCAACTCCTGTAACCCCCATACTCATCAATATTAATCTAGCAGGACGTAGGGTTTTACCTCCATTGAGAGGGCTCGAACCTGGATAAACATTGTGTTCCCTGTCTCCTGTTACCATCAACCTCAGACGCACAGTTCGGGACCCCTACCCGAGATCCGCCGGTTTTAACACCGACACCCCTCGCCTCCCAAATTAATGAAATGATATGCATCCTACGTATTCGCGAAAAAAAGCTTTTGTTTCTGTTTTGAGAAGAGAAATCACCTCTAAGCAATTTTCATCGAAGGATACATAGTTGTATACTTTGCACCGGAGGGGGCAGGGAGATGGGTGTGTGTTCTATAAAGTTTTGAGGGAGTGAAGAAAAATCATATACAAGAATCATTGGAGGTTCTCACCTAACCTCGGAGCGGCGACGTGAATGATTAAAGAAGCTCGCTAAGCTTTAACTTGTGCATCGCCTTCATAGATTACATTGATACTCTTGCTAGTATATATTCTCACTGACTTGTCGGAGCACTTATGCTCTTTGGGATAGACACCATACGACTGTTGGTCCCCAACCATAATTAAGCTAAGGAATCTTCTAAAATTCCAATTTCATTGAACCAGGCACAGATAAGGTTTTCCTTTCTAAATAATAGTAGGATCTTGAGCAATGAATAGATATATACATGCTTTTCTTAATGTTTAACTAGAATTCTTTTATTCAGATTATAACATATTAACAAAGTATATTTTAGCTTCATAAAAACGAAAGGATTATCGGGTTCTTAGAAAACAATGTGAGAGGCGTGATTTGATGCCTAGGCTCAGATGCACATGCACCAGTTGGTCGTCTATTTTTGAATTTGAATGGTGTGAAAAGTGGGCAAAAGATCTCATTCTTTTAAGAGCATAATTAATAGTACAGTCTGTTGCTGGCTATATGATGTTGTTATGACATCTATTATCAAACTTATAGCCGACAAGTGCAATAGTTAAATATGAATATATACTACTTTATTGATACATGGTCACACTTCACTGTCTCACAAAGTTTCTAGGCGTTCGTGTTGTAGCTAGTAGTCTGCTTCTCTTCATTATCCTTTTCTCTCTCTTTCAACTCAGTTAAAATATAATATCTAAAGTCTTACGACACTTCTACATCTCCGTACTTGCTCTAACTGGTGGGATTTAAATAATTCCGTGGGAACAAATCATTTTTGACCAGCTGCTGTATAGGTGTAGTTCGAAACCTACGGGGTCAAGGATCCAACGGACATGATTTGGCGAGAGCATTACAAGTTGGAGTGGTCGATGGAATCGGATCCTTCATCAAAGTGACCGACCACTTACTCACTTATATTCGGTCAAGTCAATGTAAATATCAAGCATACATGCATACAGACGGAAGTAATGATCCTTAGCACCCAAGTTATAGGCTCACTAAGCCAAGCCGTGTACCTGCTTTCCTTTCCTATATAAACCCAGACGTACGTAAACATGTGGCCAGGTACTGAAATCTGCAAAAGATAGGAGTACTCCGTAGATACATAAGAGCAAGTGATCGAGCATGTCCGCATGTCCATCTCTTACCCTCTCCTGCGACAACCTCTCCTGCAACATCTGGTTCTGCTGCGGCAGTGCCAAAGATCCTGAACCTTATCCGCCGAAGCAGTCACATGTCGTGACGGCGCCGCCGCCTGCTGTGCCAACGCCTTATTATGAGCCGCCGTCAGAACTGGTGCCTTCTCATCAGGTGTCGCCGGCACGGGCGCCGCCGCCGGCCATGCAACCGCCTTATTATCAGCTGCCGTCAGAATTGGTGCCTCCTCATCACGTGTCGCCAGCGCCGGCGCCCCAGGCACCGTCAACGGTGACGACTCATGTGCCGGTGCCACCCTGCAACAGGGCGCGTGAGCCGCCGGCGCCTGCGGCGACACTAATTCCTGCCGCCGTGCCATCCAAGAGATACGAGCCGCCTCAGCCGGCGCCTCGCCCGCCGGTGCCGCCCAACGAGACGCCTGTGCAACGGGTAATGCCATTGCCTGCCCGCCTGCCATCCAAGAAATACGAGCCGCCACCGCCTGTTACTGTCACGTCTCAACCGTCTTCACGGACAACATGGCCTCCCCGTGTAAAGTCCAAGACGTACGTCGACGCCGGCGTGCCACCGGCCGTGTCGCTGCCGCCTCCGTCGACACCAATAGCTCCTCGTGCTCATGGGTCACGATACCCGCCGGTGCCTCACCCTCATCCCGGCGATACGGAGCCCCGCATCGAATCTTATTCGCAAGCGGCAAGCCTCCATCAAGAATACTATTAGGTTCGGGAACATGTCTGCGCGAGGGTGCGTCTGTCTGTCTGTGTACCATATCTGTTATTCGCACCATGCCACGCCATCGTCGCATGGAACTTAATGTTGAGTATATATGTTACGTGCATTTTGCGTATTGAGTTCATCTCCTAATTCTTTGTATAGTTGAGATACGTGGTCCATCGTTGTACATCATATATACTATTATATATACGTGCATATGCATGAGAGCAATACGTTGTGCAATTCATATATTCTACATGGTATCTTTTTTTAGATTTCTTCACTTCCGCCACCGCCGCCGTCGCCGCCGCGCGTCTCCTCCGCGCCGCCGCCACCCAGCCGCCGTGCGTCTCCTCCGCGCCGCCGCCGCCGCGGCGCGCCTCCCCGCGCCTGCCGCCGCCGTCGCCCCAGTCACCGCGGCTCGCGCACCTTCCGCGCCGGCTGCCTCGCTCGATCTCGCCCGATCGCCAGCGCCCCGTAGCTCGCTACCGATCCCGCCAGCGCCAGCACGCCGCCCGCTAGCGCCGCCCTGCACTGCGAGCGCCAACGCCCGCTAGCGCCTGATCGTCAACACCTACGTGCTTGTACAACCGAGCAATCGATCCAGGAAATCCATCAGCTTATACGTGCTTGTACGTGCACCAGCGTCTGCTCTGCCCCGATCGTCCCCGATGGCATCCGCCCCCCGGCCGCCGCGGCCTCTCCGTTCCTGGCCTCTCGGCCGTTGTTTCCCCTGACCTGTGCCGATCCAACTGCTGCTGTTCCGCCGTCGTCGACTGCTGCTGTTCCGCCGTCGTCGACGCACGCGGCGGTATCCGCTGAGCATCACGCAGCCGTGCCATCCATCACGGGCGTACATGCAGGCATGCATGGCGCCTTACATGCACGGCCGTGGCCAAACCCATCCATGGTCAGCGTACATGCAGGCATGCATGGCGCGGACGTACAAGCAGGCATGCATGGGCGTCAGCCCTACTTTCATTTCTTCTTCCCAATACGTACCCTCAAGAACTCTGGTGCAGGCCCCCCTTTCCCCTCCCCCGCGTCGCCTCCTCTGGCGGCTCGGGGGCAGCCTCGTCGCGCCGCCGCCGGCCCACCCCCGCACACACCCATCCGCTTCGCCGCTGCCGGAGAGGACGCCGGCGAAGCCGCGCGTACCCCAGGGATGGTGGCGGCGGGGCTCCTTTGCGTCGGTGCTCGTCAGCTAGTGGGGGACCTTTTCGGCGGCGCTGCGAGATCCGGTACGGTGGGCCACTTTGCCGGCGTCGGGGAGTGGATCCGGGGCTGCTCAGCCTGGATCCGGCGCGTGGTGGTGGCGGGGTCGAGCACGCGATGGTCTTCCTGCTGGTCTGGTCGTGCGGGGTTCGATCCAACGAGGCTCGCGAGGTGTCTCCTTGGTGGGCTCTGGCTGGAGGGGGAGAGGCCCGGCACAGCTGGCGGGTGATGGCGTGTCGCAGCGGAGTAAGCAGGCCGGTGGCGGCTTGGTGTTCCTCGCCGCGGCGGCACTCGAGCCAGGCCAGATCTGCGCTGGCTGGAGGTGAGGGCTTATGGCCGATGGACGACAGGTGAGGTGGTGATGCGGAGGGCCTGTCGGGGTCTGGCAGCGGAGAGGTGGCTCGTTCTGGTGGCGGCGGCGCCAGCGGGAGTCGGTGCTGGGTTCCCACGGGCAGGTTGGTGGCGGCGCTGTGATGGCTCGGCCAAGATGGAGTCTTGCGAGCAGCGAGCGGTCGGTCATCCCCGTGCGGCGTGGCGAGCGGTGGTGCTTTCCTGGTGGTGCCGGCCTGGGATTTTTCCGTGGAGAGGCGGGTTTGATCGTCGCAAGGCCGTCCCTTGGGGTGGGCGACGGCCGTCGCAGGCAGTCCTGGACCTGGCCGGAGGTGCTGGTTGGCTGCGGACCCTTGTGCAGGCTGGGTGTGGATGGTGTTGCCGCGGTTTGCCTGCTGGGTGGTCGGTCGTCGGTCCTCGGCTATGCAGCTACATCGGCAAGTGCTGCGGTAGCGGCGGTGTGAGGCTTCTTGGCAGGGACTGCCAATCCCATGGAGGCGTGGAGATGGGCGACGCGCGGATGAAAATCTTGCACGGCTTCTGCCGGGCCGGCAGTGATGGCACCCGTGGATGTCATTCCCCTCCTTGGAGGCATCTTCGTGCGTGTTTGCCTCATCCCTCGCGCTCTTGGTGTTGGTGGATGTCTCCGGGCGAAAGCCTAGATTCGATGTTCGGATCGGCACGATGGCGGCGTCCTCGACGCCGCTCCTCTGTTGGGAGCATTGTGTTTGGAGACATGACTGACTCCTCGTTGCTCTCCTCCGGTGTTCGCCGCTATCCTTTTTTGATCCTCGGTGGCGCTATGTATGTTTGTCGTTGGTGAGTCCAAGACGGTGTCTTCCCAGATTGGATCGAGTCCTGCCATTCATCTGCCACTTTCTCTTAGGCGCTAAGGGTGGATGGTGCGTCGACAAGAGAATTTTTGCGGAAGTGTGGTCTTCGGAGGTGTCTGGCGTCAGTAGAGACGCGGTGCTATGTATCAGTTTAGGATAGGCTTTTTGTATTGTAGCTTGTCTAGCGGGGGTGTTTGTCTGTGGTCTTGCCTGGTGTGGTGTTCTTGCTACGCTCGTTGTTCGCATCGAGTTGTAGCTTTCTTGTAACTAAAGTCTGCCTTCTATAAAGTTATGGTACGCCTAGGCGTACTCTCGAAAAAAAACATGCAAGGGCGTGGCAAAATCCATCCATCACGGGCGTATATGCAGTCGAGCATGGCGCGTACGGCATACATGGCGCGTGGGCTGCGGCTTCCTCCATGTGTACGGCGCCCCGCCCCTGGCCTCGCTGGTGTTCGTCACCGCCCCACCGCCGGAGCTCTCCGACTAGTCCGTTGTTACTCCGCTACCGACGCTGACTCTACCCGTCGACCCCTTGCTGTCGCGCGGGGCATACAGGGCTTTGCCTGCATTCACTCACGGGGGTCCGTCCGCATCCACATACGGGGCTTCGCCTGCGTACGGGGCTTCACCCGTGTACGAGTCTCCCAGGTATTGGGGGGGGGGGTCATCAGCGTGCCTGCACTTGCCCGCTGGGTAGCAGCCACCACCGCCGCAGCTGAGCAGCGGCTATGGTTTCCCCATGGCGTCTCTGTCCCCCTCGCTGGCCCTGCCGCCGGCGCCCTGGGACCCGGTGCTCCTCACCGCACTGCATGCCGCTCCTACGCCGAATAACTACACTGGCGGTGCTGATTGGTACATGGATACCGGTGTTACGGCTCACATGTTTGCTCATCCTGGTAACCTTGCCTCTTTTACTCCTGTCTCCACCGACCGTCGCATCATTGTCGGCGATGGTTCCATACTTCCTATCACACATATTGGACACGCTTCTTTTCCTTGTACTTCTACACCTTTATCTTTGTCTAACATATTTGTGTCTCCTGATCTTATTAAGAACCTTGTTTCTGTTAAACATTTCACTCATGAAAATCCTATTACTGTTGAATTTGACGGCATTAGGTTTTGTGTCAAGGACGTTCGAACCAGGATGGTACTCCACCGATGTGACAGCTCCGACGAGCTTTATCAGGTACATCTGTCTTCTTCCACCACCGCCGCGCCGGTCGCTCTCTCCGTTGGCGTCGGTCTCTGGCATGCTCGCTTGGGTCATCCCAATCCCGTCACACTTCGTCATATTCTCAAGAGTTTCAGTTTCAGTTCTACTAAGATTGAGGATCACACTTGTCATGCCTGTCGAGTCAGCAAACATGTTCGCCTGCCGTTTAATAATTCCACCACCATTGCTTCTTTTCCCTTCCAGTTGATTCATAGAGATGTGTGAACCGCTCCAGTTCCTAGTAATTCGGGCTATTTATATTATCTAGTCATTCTTGATGATTATTCTCATTACGTGTAGACTTTTCCTTTGCGCAGAAAGTCGGACGCACTCTCCATCTTGACGGCCTTTTACTCCTATGTTCGCACGCAGTTTGGACGTCCCATCCTTGCGCTTCAGACGGACAATGGAAAAGAGTTCGACAACCTCGCTTTCCGCACCTTTTTGTCGCATCACAACACAGTTTTCCGCCTCAAATGCCCGTACACTTCACAGCAGAACGGTCGAGCCGAACGCGTCCTTCGCACTTTGAATGACTGCGTTCGCACGCTCCTGTTTCATTCCAGCGTGTCGCCTCGTTTCTGGCCGGACGCACTTGCCACTGCATCACTTCTTAACATTAGACCCCGCCACCCACGGTGGAACTACGCACCTCACCATCTTCTCTTTGGTACGCCCCCGTCTTATGACGACTTGCGTATTTTTGGGTGCCTTTGCTATCCCAGCACTGCCGACACTGCTTCTCACAAGCTTGCACCTCGATCTGTCGCTTGCATCGTCATCGGCTACCCCTCCAACTCCAAGGGATATCGGTGCTACGATCCCGTCTCCCACCGTGTGGTCACTTCCCGGCACGTTTACTTTGATGAGCATGTGTTTCCGTTTCACCAGGTACCCCCGGTTGTTCCTCCAGCCACTGGTGACGCGGGCTCCTCGACGCCTTTCCCAGGGCGCTCGCGCGCCTCTCTTCGCCCGCCCCCTGGCTTTGAGGCGCGCCCTCCGCATGTGGAGCCTCCTACAGCCGCGGCGCTGGCGCCCACAGCCACCACGGCTCCTCCGGCGCCCGTGGCGCCCCCGGCACCCCTAGTGCCCGCAGCCACCGCGGCTCTTTCGGCGCCCGCGGCGCCCCCGGCACCCCCGGTGCCCGCACCCCCCTCGGCGCCCCAGATGTTGGCGCCCGTGGCCCCCCCTGTGCCCACGGCCCCCACGGCACCCATGGCCCTCTCGGCGCCTATGGCCGGTCCGGTCACCCGCGCCCGTACGGGCGTTTTTCGCCCGAGCTCACGCTACGCCTGGGATGACTACGTCCATGCGGCGTCCACCTCTGAGCCGTCGCCGTTGCCGTCCTCCGTTCGAGCCGCTCTTCGTGACCCGCTCTGGATGGCTGCGATGCAAGAGGAGTTTGATGCCCTGTTGCACAACCGGACGTGGCAGCTTGTTCCCCGTCCCCAGCACGCCAATGTGATTACCAGGAAGTGGGTCTTTAAACACAAGCTCCGTCCTGATGGTACCCTAGATCGCTACAAAGCGCGTTGGGTTGTTCGTGGCTTCCCACGGCGTGTTGGCATCGACTTCACCGACACCTTCACTCCGGTCGTCAAGCCCGGCACGATACGCACGGTTCTCCACCTCGCGGTCTCCCGTGCTTGGCCGGTGCACCAGATGGACGTCTCCAACTCCTTCCTCCATGGTCACCTCGAGGAGCAGGTCTTCTGCCAGCAGCCCACCGGGTTTGTTGACCCGGCGCTTCCCGACCACGTGTGCCTGCTTTCACGGTCCTTGTACGGACTCAAGCAAGCTCCGCGCGCTTGGTACCAGCGCATCGCGACGTTTCTCCACCAGCTTGGGTTCCACTCTACCCGCTCGGACGTCTCGCTCTTCGTCTATTATCAGGGCTCTGACACGGCCTATTTGTTGCTCTATGTCGACGACATCATCCTAACGGCATGTATGACTGGTCTCCTTAGTCAGCTCACGACTCATCTTCGCGCTGAGTTCGACATCAAGGACTTGGGTCCTTTGCGCTACTTCCTCGGTGTCGAGGTGGTGCGCCGTCCGGATGGCTTCTTCCTTCATCAGCGAAAGTACGCTCACAAGCTCCTCGAGCGTGCCGGCATGCTTAACTGCAAGCCCGCCGCTACTCCTGTTGATATGAAGGCCAAGCTTTCTGCCATGGATGGTTCTCCTGCTTCGGATGCTCCTTTCTATTGGTCTATCGTCGGTGCTCTCCAGTACCTCACTTTGACTCGACCGGAGATCCAGTATGCCGTGCAGTAGGTGTGTCTTCATATGCATGCTCCTCGAGACATTCACTGGGCTGCCGTTGATAACCCACAAGTATAGGGGATCGCAACAGCTTTCGAGGTAGAGTATTCAACCCAAATTTATTGATTCGACACAAGGGGAGCCAAAGAATATTCTCAAGTATTAGCAGTTGAGTTGGCAATTCAACCACACCTGGAAACTTAGTATCTGCAGCAAAGTGTTTAGTAGCAAAGTAATATGATAGTGGTGGTAGCGGCAACAAAAGTAATGTTTTTGGTATTTTGTAGTGATTGTAACAGTAGCAACGAAAAAGTAAATAAGCGTAAACCAGTATATGGAAAACTCATAGGCACCGGATCAGTGATGGATAATTATGCCAGATGCGGTTCATCATGTAACGGTCATAACATAGGGTGACACAGAACTAGCTCCAGTTCGTCAATGTAATGTAGGCATGTATTCCGTATATAGTCATACGTGCTTATGGAAAAGAACTTGCATGGCATCTTTTGTCCTACCCTCCCGTGGCAGCGGGATCCTATTGGAAATTAAGGGATATTAAGGCCTCCTTTTAATAGAGAACCGGAACAAAGCATTAGCACATAGTGAATACATGAACTCCTCAAACTATGGTCATCACCGGGAGTGGTCCAGATTATTGTCACTTCGGGGTTGCCGGATCATAACACATAGTAGGTGACTATAGACTTGCAAGATAGGATCTAGAACTCTCATATATTGATGAAAACATAATAGGTTCAGATCTGAAATCATGGCACTCGGGCCCTAGTGACAAGCATTAAGCATAGCAAAGTCATAGCAACATCAATCTCAGAACATAATGGATACTAGGGATCAAATCCTAACAAAACTAACTCGATTACATGATAAATCTCATCCAACCCATCACCGTCCAGCAAGCCTACGATGCAATTACTCATGCACGGCGGTGAGAATCATGAAATTGGTGATGGAGGATGGTGGATGATGATGATGGCGGCGAATCCCCCTCTCCGGAGCCCCGAACGGACTCCAGATCAGCCCTCCCAAGAGGTTTTAGGGCTTGGCGGCGGCTCCGTATCGTAAAACGCGATGATTTCTTCTCTCTGATTTTTCTCTCTCCGAAAGCAAATATATAGAGTTGGAGTTGGCGTCGGAGGGTCAACAGGGGGCCCATGAGGTAGGGGGCGCGCCCTAGGGGGGGCGCCCCCCACCCTCATGGAAAGGGTGTGGGCCCCCTGGTCTTCATATTTGGCAAGGAGTTTTTATTGTTTTTTCTAAGACCTCCCGTGGAGTTTCAGGTCATTTCGAGAATATTTGTTTTCTGCACATAAAACAACATCATGGTAATTCTGCTGAAAACAGCGTCAGTCCGGGTTAGTTCCATTCAAATCATACATGATAGAGTCCAAAACAAGGGCAAAAGTGTTTGGAAAAGTAGATACGACGGAGACGTATCAACTCCCCCAAGCTTAAACCCTTGCTTGTCCTCAAGCAATTCAGTTGACAAACTGAAAGAAAGAAAGAAAAACTTTTACAAACTCTGTTTGCTCTTGTTGTTGTAACTATGTCAAGCCAGCATTCAAGTTTTCAACATAAATCATAACTAACCACATTTGCAATAATTCTCAGGTCTCATCATTACTCATATCAATAGCATAATCAACTAGCAAGTCATAATAATAAATCTCGGATGACAACACTTTCTCAAAACAATCATAATATGATATAACAAGATGGTATCTCGCTAGCCCTTTCTGAGACCGCAAAACATAAATGCAGAGCACCTTTAAAGATCAAGGACTGACTAGACATTGTAATTCATGGTAAAAGAGATCCAATCATAGTCATACCCAACATAAATTAATAGTGATGAATGAAAATGACGGCTGTGCTCTCCAGCTGGTGCTTTTTAATAAGAGGGTGATGACTCAGCATAAAAGTAAATGGATAGGCCCTTCGCAGAGGGAAGCAGGGATTTGTAGAGGTGCCAGAGCTCGGTTTTGAAATAGAGATAAATTGTATTTTGAGCGGTATACTTTCATTGTCAACGTAACAACTAAGAGATGGCGATATCTTCCATGCTAAACACATTATAGGCGGTTCCCAAACAGAATGGTAAAGTTTATACTCCCCCTCCACCAACAAGCATCAATCCATGGCTTGCTCGAAACAACGAGTGCCTCCAACATACATCAGGTCCCAGGGGGAGTTTTGTTTGCAATTAATTTTGATTTAGTTTGCATAAAGCATGGGACTGGGCATCCCGGTGACCAGCCATTTTCTCGTGAGTGAGGAGAGGAGTCCACTCCTCTTGAGAATAACCCGCCTAACACGGAAGATAAGGACAGCCTTTGTTGATACTTGAGCTATTCGAGCATACAAAACAGAAAGTTTATTTGATGGTTTAGACTTTGGCACATACAAATTTACTTGGAACGGCAGGTAGATACCGCATATAGGAAGGTATGGTGGACTCATCTGGAATAACTTTGGGGTATAAGGGATTGGATGCACAAGCAGTATTCCCGCTTAGTACAGGTGAAGGCTAGCAAAAGACTGGGAAGCGACCAACTAGAGAGCGACAACAACCATGTACATGCATTAAAATTAATAAACATTGGATGCAAGCATGAACAGGATATAATCCACCATGAACATAAATATCGTGAAGGCTATGTTGATTTTGTTTCAACTACATGCGTGAACATGTGCCAAGTCAAGTCACTTAAATCATTCAAAGGAGGATACCACCCCATCATACCACATCATAATCATCTCAATAGCATGTTGGCCTATAAGGTAAATCATTATAACTCATAGCTAATCAAGCATGGCACAAGCAACTATGATCTCTAATTGTCATTGCAAACATGTTTATTCATAATAGGCTGAATCAAGAACGACAGACTCATCATATTTACAAAAACAAAAGAGGTCGAGTTCATACCAGCTTTTCTCATCTCAGTCAGTCCATCATATATATATCATCATAATTGCCTTTCACTTGCACGACCGAACGGTGTGAATAATAATAAGAGTGCACGTGCATTGGACTAAGCTGGAATCTGCGAGCATTCAATAAACAGGAGAAGACAAGGCAATATGGGCTCTTGGTTAAATCAACCAATAATGCATATAAGATCCACTTCAACAGTTTAATTATGGTCTTCTCCTACTGACCCCCAAGAAAGAAAAAGAAATAAAACTATTTACACGGGAAAGCTCCCAACAAGGAAAAGAAGAACGGGAAATATTTTTGGGTTTTCTTTTTAATTATTACTACTACAGCAGAAAAATAAACTACTACTAATTTTTTGGTTTTAAGGTTAAGCAAACACCCAAGAAGAAAGCAGGAACAAGAAAATAAACTAACATGGATATTACAGTGAAAAAGTATGAGCACCGACATCTAGCAATGAGTGTGTGTGAACATAAATGTAATGTCGGTGAGAAATACGTACTCCCCCAAGCTTAGGCTTTTGGCCTAAGTTGGTCTATGGCCATGGCTGGCCTGGCGGATATCCATAATAATAGTTGTTGGGGTCGTACTACGATGAGGAGGAATAGTTGGGATCATACTGATGTGCAGCGGTTATCACCTGCTGAGCTGCAGCGTGGAGTCGGGCTGCCTCCGCTCTCCTCTCGTACTCTTCTGCCTCCTCTCTAGTAATAACATATCTTCCTTTTGTCTGTGAATCAAAGAAGGCAGGAGCAGGGAGAGTAATACAGAAAACACGTCGTTTATTAAAAATTAAGCGATATCAGAGAGGTGCTTTGAGCAAGGAGATCGAAAATCACAGCAAAAGTGGCTGGAACTCGTGTTTGAGTTAGTTTTTCGGGTTTGTGTGGGATAGAGGAAGAAGATGGGTGCTGGAATAAGTGGAGGAGGGCCACCGTGGGCCCACGGGGCAGGGGGGCGCGCCCACCACCCTCGTGACCAGGTGGCAGCTCCTCCCACGGTAATTTTTGCACAGTAAATACTCAAATATTCCCGAAAAAATCATATTAAATTGGCATGGCATTCTGAGGATTTTTTTTCGGGATATTTTTATATTGCATGGATAAGTCAGGAAACAGACAGAAAAATACTATTTTTACTTTATTTAATATAAATAACAGAAAATATAAAGAGGGTACAGAAGTTTATGCTTCTAGTTTCATCCATCTCATGCTCATCAAAAAGAATCCGCTAACAAGGTTGATCAAGTCTTGTTAACAAACTCATTCCGATAATCATGAAACCGGAGAAATTTCCAATAACACTAAGTTACCTCAACAGGGATATGCACATCCCCAATAATAAGAATATCATATTTCTTTTTGACAATAGGAAGAGGAAATTCGAAATCTCCAAATATAATCGATGGAATTTTTCCAATAGAGTTGATACTATGAACTTGAGGTTGTTTGCTCGGAAAGTGTACCGTATGCTCATTACCATTAACATGAAAAGTGACATTGCCTTTGTTGCAATCAATAACAGCCCCTGCAGTATTAAGAAAAGGTCTTCCAAGAATAATAGACATACTATCATCCTCGGGAATATCAAGTATAACAAAGTCCGTTAAACTAGTAACGTTTGCAACCACAACAGGCACATCCTCACAAATACCGACAGGTATAGCAGTTGATTTATCAGCCATTTGCAAAGATATTTCAGTAGGTGTCAACTTATTCAAGTCAAGTCTACGATATAAAGAGAGAGGCATAACACTAACACCGGCTCCAAGATCACATAAAGTAGTTTTAATATAATTTCTTTTAATGGAGCAAGGTATAGTAGGTACTCCGGGGTCTCCAAGTTTCTTTGGTATTCCACCCTTAAAAGTATAATTAGCAAGCATGGTGGAAATCTCAGCTTCCGGTATCTTCCTTTTATTAGTAATGATATCTTTCATATATTTAGCATAAGGATTCGTTTTGAGCACATCAGTTAATCTCGTACGCAAAAAGATAGGCCTAATCATTTCAGCAAAGCGCTCAAAATCCTAATCATCCTTTTTCTTGGATGGTTTCGAAGGAAAAGGCATGGGTTTCTGAACCCAAGGTTCCCTTTATTTACCATGTTTCCTAGCAACAAAGTCTCTTTTATCATAACGTTGATTCTTTGATTGTGGGTTATCAAGATCAACAGCAGGTTCAATTTCTGCATCATTATCATTACTAGGTTGAGCATCATCATGAACATCATCATTAATATTTTTACTAGGTTCATGTTCATTACCAGTTTGTGTTTCAGCATCAGACATAGAAATATCATTTGGATTATCAGGTGATTCAGCAATAGGTTCACTAGAAGTTTGCACAGTTCTATCATTTTTCTTCTTCTTTTTTTTAGAAGAACTAGGAACATCAATATTATTTCTTTGAGAATCTTGCTCGATTCTCTTAGGGTGGCCTTCAGGATACAAAGGTTCCTGAGTCATTCTACCAGTTCTAGTAGCCACTCTAACAGCATAATCATTTTTCTTACTATTCATTTCATTAAGCACTTCTTTTTGAGCTTTAAGTACTTGTTCTACTTGGGTGGTGACCATAGAAGCATGTTTGCTAATAAGTTTAAGTTCACCTTTAATATCAGCCATATAATCACCCAAGCGTCTAATCATATAAGCATTTTCTTTTAATTGTCTACCAAAATAAGCATCAAAGTCATCTTGCTTATACATAAAGTTATCAAACTCATCCAAGCACTGACTAGCAATTTTAGTAGGAGGAACTTTAGCTTTATCATATCTATAGAGAGAATTTACCTTTACTACCTGTGTCGGGATATCGGGATCAGGAGGTTCTTCAGTAAATAAATGATTGAGATCATAAGTTTCTTCAACGGGCGATGAATTAAGACCATGTATTTCTTCAATAGGAGGTAAATGCTTAACGTCTTCAGCTTTAATACCTTTTTCTTTCATAGATTTCTTTGCCTCTTGTATATCTTCGGGACTGAGAAATAGAACACCTCTCTTCTTCGGAGTTGGTTTAGGAATAGGCTTAGTAATTGGAGCAGGAGTTGGCTCAGGAGGTGGCTCAGGAGGTGCCCAATTATTTTCATTTGTCAACATATTATTCAATAGAATTTCAGCTTCATCCGGTGTTCTTTCCCTGAAAAGGGAACCAGCACAACTATCCAGGTAATCTATGGAAGCAATAGTTAGTCCATTATAAAAGATATCAAGTATTTCAGGTTTCTTAAGAGGATGATCAGGCAAAGCATTAAGTAACTTGAGAAGCCTCCCCCAAGCTAGTGGGAGACTCTCTTCTTTAATTTGCACAAAGTTGTATATTTCCCTCAAAGCAGCTTGTTTCTTATGAGCAGGGAAATATTTAGCAGAGAAATAATAAATCATATCCTAGGGACTAAGCACACAACCAGGATCAAGAGAATTAAACCATATCTTAGCATCGCCCTTTAATGAGAACGGAAATATTTTGAGTAAATAGAGGTAACGTGATCTCTCATTATTAGTGAACAGGGCAGCTATATCATTTAACTTAGTAAGATGTGCCACAACAGTTTCAGATTCATAGCCATAAAACGGATCAGATTCAACCAAAGTAATTATAACAGGATCAACAGAGAATTCATAATCTTTATCAGGAACACATATAGGTGAAGTAGCAAAAGCAGGATCGGGTTTCATTTTATCTCTAAGTGATTCTTTGTTCCATTTAATTAATAACCTCTTAAGCTCATATCTATCTCTGCAAGCTAAAATAGCTAAAGAAGCATCTTGATCAAATAAATAACCCTCGGGAATAATAGGCATATTTTCATCATCACTATCATCATCGTATTCAGATTCAATAATTTCTTTTTCTCTAGCCCTAGCAATTTGTTCTTCTAGAAAATCACTAAGTGGCACAGTAGTATCAGGCATAGAAGCAGTTTCATCATAAGTATCATGCATAGCAGAAGTGGCATCATCAATAACATGCGACATATCAGAACGAATAGCAGAAGCAGATGTAGGTGTCGCAAACTTACTCATAACAGAAGGTGAATCAAGTGCGGAGCTAGATGGCGGTTCCTTACCTCCCCTCGTAGTTGAGGGGTAGATCTTGGTTTTTGGATCTCTCAAGTTCTTCATAGTGTCCAGTAGATATAAATCCCAAGTGACTCAAAGAATAGAGCTATGCTCCCCGGCAACGGCGCCACAAATTTGTCTTGATAACCCACAAGTATAGGGGATTGCAACAGCTTTCGAGGGTAGAGTATTCAACCCAAATTTATTGATTCGACACAAGGGGAGCCAAAGAATATTCTCAAGTATTAGCAGTTGAGTTATCAATTCAACCACACCTGGAAACTTAGTATCTGCAGCAAAGTGTTTAGTAGCAAAGTAATATGATAGTGGTGGTAGCGGCAACAAAAGTAAAGACAACAAAAGTAATGTTTTTGGTATTTTGTAGTGATTGTAACAGTAGCAACGGAAAAGTAAATAAGCGTAAACCAGTATATGGAAAACTCGTAGGCACCGGATCGGTGATGGATAATTATGCCGGATGCGGTTCATCATGTAACAGTCATAACATAGGGTGACACAGAACTAGCTCCAGTTCGTCAATGTAATGTAGGCATGTATTTCGTATATAGTCATACGTGCTTATGGAAAAGAACTTGCATGACATCTTTTGTCCTACCCTCCCGTGGCAGCGGGGTCCTATTGGAAACTAAGGAATATTAAGGCCTCCTTTTAATAGAGAAGTAGAACAAAGCATTAGCACATAGTGAATACATGAACTCCTCAAACTATGGTCATCACCGGGAGTGGTCCCGATTATTGTCACTTCGGGGTTGCCGGATCATAACACACAGTAGGTGACTATAGACTTGCAAGATAGGATCTAGAACTCTCGTATATTGATGAAAACATAATAGGTTCAGATCTGAAATCATGGCACTCGGGCCCTAGTGACAAGCATTAAGCATAGCAAAGTCATAGCAACATCAATCTCAGAACATAATGGATACTAGGGATCAAACCCTAACAAAACTAACTCGATTACATGGTAAATCTCATCCAACCCATCACCGTCCAGCAAGCCTACGATGCAATTATTCACGCACGGCGGTGAGCATCATGAAATTGGTGACGGAGGATGGTTGATGATGACGACGGCGACGAATCCCCCTCTCCGGAGCCCCGAACGGACTCCAGATCAGCCCTCCCGAGAGGTTTTAGGGCTTGGTGGCGGCTCCGTATCGTAAAACGTGATGATTTATTCTCTATAATTTTTTCTCTCCGAAAGCAAATATATAGAGTTGGAGTTGGCGTGGGAGGGTCAATAGGGGGCCCACGAGGTAGGGGGCGAGCCCTGGGGGGCGTCCCCCACCCTCGTGGAAAGGGTGTGGCCCCCCTGGTCTTCATATTTGGCGAGGATTTTTTATTGTTTTTTCTAAGACCTCCCGTGGAGTTTCAGGTCATTTTGAGAATATTTGTTTTCTGCACATAAAACAACACTGCTGAAAACAGCGTCAGTCCGGGTTAGTTCCATTCAAATCATACAAGATAGAGTCCAAAACAAGGGCAAAAGTGTTTGGAAAAGTAGATACGACGGAGACGTATCAGCCATCAAGCGGATTCTCCGCTATATCTGTGGCACTATGAATCTTGGCATCACGCTTCCGCCGACACCGCCCTCACCGACTACTCCGATGCAGACTGGGTGGGCTGCCCTGACACTCATCGCTCCACTTCGGGCTATTGTGTCTATCTTGGACCCTCACTCATCTTGTGGTCGTCCAAGCGGCAGCCTACGGTCTCTCGTTCCAGTGCTGAGGCTGAGTATCGTGCGGTGGCCAACACCGTCGCCGAGTGTTCGTGGCTTCGCCAGCTACTTCAGGAGCTCTCTTGCCCTGTTGACCGTGCCACGGTGGTCTATTGCGACAATTTCTCGGCAGTCTACTCTCCGCTAACCCGGTGCATCATCGACGGACCAAGCATATTGAGTTGGATATTCATTTTTTTCGGGAACAGGTGGCCCTTGGCCATATTCGTGTCATGCATGTCACTACTTCCCAACAATTTGCCGATATTATGACCAAGGACTTTCCTACAACGTCATTTGAGGTGTTCCGGTCCAGTCTTTGCGTCAGCCGCGGTGCCGCTTCGACTGCGGGGGGGTGTTGAGTATATGTGTTATGTGCATATTGTGTATTTGGCCCACCTCCTAGTTCTTTGTATAGTTGAGGTCCGTGGCCCACCGTTGTACATCATATATACATGCCTATGCATGAGAGCAATACGTTGTGCAATTCACATATTCTACACTTAATTTGTCTCAACACTTCATTGATGTGTTACATACCTCCGTTCAAGAATATATATCCGTTTTTTTTTTGAAGAATATATATCTGACACTTGCTCAGCACGTTTTCGTCAGAACTTTCGCACACACGAAATTACTATGCACACGGCAACTTCGCACACATGATCCCTATAATGTATAATCCTATAAATCAGGCTACAGAATCTCTTTGTTTATCGGTGAGAGCGAGTGAGGGATAAAGACCTCCTTATAAATAATTGAGGGGAATGCCTAAAACTCATCTAATTGAGACATAACGATCCCTCATCCACCTGTCTGTTATCCCCGGCTCGTTGTCGCTGGACTTTCCAGGCCAAACTTGATGCTGAGCTCTGCCAAACTGCATGTTGGGCTTGCTGCTAGTTATTGTTGTCCTCTTTTTTTATTCGCTTTGTTCAAAATCATTTGGGCCCGTACCACACATGAAAAGTCTGAAGTGTGCACTGAGGACAAAAAGTCCTTACCCATTTCATGTTCCTTGTTGTTGTTGTTGTTGTTGTTGTTATTGTTGGGATGCACAAAAATATAGAATGGTAATATAGACCAAACAATAAGAGTTAATTCTATTTTTTACCCTCCTGATTCATACTTTTCACATATTTTATCCTATTTTGAGGAAAATTCTCAATTTACACCCCCATCTATCACCTTTGAGCCATATTTTACACCCTTGTGTATTTTCCCCAATTTTATGCTTATTAGGCATGCCACGTAGGCTTTTGTTTTTGTTCTGGTTGTTTTGCCTCTAGTGTATTTACTTTTGCGGTTTTCTTGTTCAGAGGAGTGGGTCCTACCTGTCAGGATAAGAGAAAGAAATCAAAAAATATGTGACACATCCTTCTCCTGGCCTACTCGCATGCGCCACCCGGACTACAACACATTTGTGTCCACTAAAAGATTTGTTTTCAAAAGAAGGATTACCCATGGTCTCTGCATCAAGTGATGCACACAACCATTATATTAAAAAAGTAGCATTGAAGTACATAGTTAAGAAAACTCAAACGAAAAGAGTAAAGTGCCATAACCGGTGAAAATAGGACCATATGACTAAACACCTATCATATTATTGGGCCACCATGCAAATCGTTTGTATGTATCCCGTGCTACTCTCTTCTAGCGGTTGCACCCATAGGCCATATGCTCCCTGACTTCCGTACGACTGAGTAACGACCACCTACGGATCCATCCAGACGCCTGGAAGATGACCTGCAAGAAATGTGTGATGTTGTTTAGGTTAAAAATAACGCCATTCCGACAATTTCAAATAACCCAAAGTAATGCACACACTCTGACTCGAATATGTGTCACTATCTTAGGCTCTATCTCATCTAACCATGTCCCGAATAAACCGGAGATTCTGTGAGGAAGACATGCATTAAATGACACATGTATTATACGCCACAATAACTTGGCTAGTGGGCATTTGAGAAAATGATGTTGGATTGATTTGTCCTGGTCACAGAAACAATATTGTTTACTACCCTCTCATCTACGTTTTACCAAGTCGTTCTTAGTCAAGATCACTTCCTTGTGCAGAAACCACATAAAGACCTTTATTTTTAGCGGCACCTTAAATTTTCAAATATGAAGCGACTATGGGATTGGACCAGTGTTTATCAAATCCACATACATATATTTTACCGAGAATACGCCTGACACTGATAGCTTCCGGCTCATCAGAGAGGTTGACCTCCATCAACCTATGCACAAGATGTAGCCATCTATCCCACTGAACTGAATATTTAAGGGGACAAATCCTAGTATTGTACTTATGGAAGCGTCTTTACATTGTACAGTGTTATATAGTGTTGGATACTGCAAGGCTAAGAGTGTCTCCCCTAGTCAGCTATCTTCCCAGAATATTTTAGTTTTTCCGTTCCCTACTATGAATTTATTTCTATTGAAGAAAGTCACCATTGTCTTCATCGGATGCGCCATGACATGCGTCAGGGTTTTGGAGTATAAATACTTGTTACACAATAATTGTATCCATACGTCATCCCCCTCTACTGGCAGCATATATAACCATTTACTGAGCAAGCACCTATTTTTTACTTCAAGGTTTTCGATACCTAAACCCCATTAGTCTTTCGGCCTACAAAGTATATCCCGCTTAGCTAGTACTCCCTCTGTAAACTATATAAGAGCTTTTAGATTACTACTTTAGTGATCTAAACGCTCTTATATTAGTTTACGGAGGTAGTGTGTATTTTGATTTATTTTCATCACTTTGCCAAAAAAAACATGATCGATAGAAGTTCAACTTTTTCCGTACCACTACGGGTACTTCAAAGAAGGATAATAGGAACATCGACATGCTTGTAAGCACGAAATTTATTAGAATCCGTCGACCCCCATAAGATATAAGATTTCCCTTCCAACAACTAAGCTTTTTCTCAAATAGATCTTCAATGCACTCATTCTTTGTTGGTTAATATATGATGATAAATTGGAAAGCCCAGGTAACTAAATGGTAGAGATCCCAGCTCACAAATGAACAATTGTCTATAATTATCTTGTTCCTCTAGACATTTTTCTGTTCCAAATAAAAAAGATTTGACACTCCCCTCCCCTCCCAAGTCGCCCCGCGCGCGATCGGGAGGAATCCTAGTCGCCGCCGGTACGGTCCCCCCTCATTTTCCTCCTCCCCCTCGCCGCCATCAGAGGGCAAGGCTAGGCAAAGCTTAGTCGGTGCTGGTAGGGAGACCTCGTCCCCTTGCGCATCGACATCAGGGCAGGCCGAGGTTGACGGTTCGGGGTGTCATGCTTTTTTATACAACGGGCGCGACAGCGTGGCAGTGCACCAGAGCACCACGGGACGGCGGCGTGGCAGCGAGTGGCGGGCGACGTTCAGTGGGTGCCCTAGGGGAGGGATGTGGTTGTTGATGGGCCATATCTAGCCCTCCGGGCAGCGTGGACTGCGGGTGGCCGCCACCGACTATCTTGGCTGGTGGAGGTGGTGGTGTGACGCACTCGCTCTGTTGCCATGGGTCATAACTCGGCGACCGGTGACTAGTTGGTGGTTTGCTAGTGGTCGCAGGGGTGCTTCCTGGCATTGTCATCGTGCGCGGCGGTGGCTCTGGTCCCCCAGTATGCAGTATCCTGCCCTGATCGGGTCGGCTCGTGCTCGATCTCGTCAATGGGTTCGCTCTGGGGGGTGGAAGTAGGGGCCTTCTGCCCCCTCATCGGTCCGGTGGTGGTTGTGGACCGTGGTGTCGAATGGGGGCGGTCTTGGATGTCGGGGCGGCGGCCTCGGCATGGGAGCCGCGGTGCCCTAGGACGGGGCTCGCGGCTTGCGTGTTGGATGGAGGCCATGGCCATGAGGGAGGGATGGCAGCTGGTGTTCGGCGTTCGTTGGTGGGTGCGTGCCTTGTCTCTGCGCACACCTTGTTTCAGTGGCGGATAGTGCTAGCCGAGGTGAGAACTTTGTTTGCCTTTTGGCTAGACCGACATCGGCGGCACATGTGGGCATTGTACCCTTTTTCAAGGCTCTGTCACGGTTGTTCTTGATGCTACGGGACGATCCGGGTGAAGACCCCGATCCTTTGGATCGGGCGGTGGCGGTGCTCCGGTGTAGTGCCCTTTTCGAAGGCACCGCTTTGGAGGCCTCGGCTCATCGATGTTTGGTTGTGTCCCCGTTTACCCCAAGTGGTGCTTTGTTACTACCAGGCTCTAAACATGTCAATCATTAGAGAAAGGACAGAGTCCAAGATAAGATTATCTTACCTGTTTGGTAGAGAGAGTACCGGATATTCCGATGGTTAAAGATTCAAGTCTCGGTGGCAAAGGACAACAACTTTGGCCTGCAATCATTTCCACTTTATGGCCTTTATCATGTGTGTTCCTTGTGGTGTCTGCAGTGTAGCTGATCTTCGGCATCTTTGTATCCAGCCTAGGGTGTGTGTGGTGTTGTTTTTATATCTGGGTAGTTTTATGTGGTCATTGTTTTATATATACAGCAGGGTGAGAGACTTTTTTGCAAATTATCGTGTTCCTCTTTGGCATGCCTAGAGCAGAACAGCCTATTGAAAGATATAATTGTATATATTTGGGTGTGTTTAGGGCTCATCTAGATATGACATAACTATGTCATATCTAAGTTGATGTCATTATTATTTTTCTTCCTTTTTTGTTTTTATTTTATTTTCCTTTTTACGCTTGTCTAGGGGCTAACATCGAACGTTCTAGGTTACGTACGCTAGCTTCGTTCACCTTACGTACGCTCGCTTCATTCCTTCGCGTAGGTTATCCTCCATTCATTTTCTTTTCTTCTTTCCGTTTCATGGCCCATCCTTTTCCTTTCCACGAATATTATTTTCTCATATAAACTATATATTTGTGTATGATTTAGAGATGCATGAAAACCTTGCATTTTTATATGTTCATGTAACTTTTAGAAAGTGTCCACATGTTTTAAAAATGTTCACTCTGAGTTTGAAAATGTAATGCAATGTTAATTTTTTCAGTATAATTTAAAACAAATGTTGATAATGTTCCTGAAAAAAGTTTGTGACATTTAAAAACTGCTCGCGTTTCAAAAAATGTATGTGCCACTCTTTAAAAAAATGTTATACAGTGTAAAAATGATCATGTAATTAAGAAAAAATATTTCCTACCACTCAAAATAATGTACGTGGCATTTGCAAAAGAATATGTTTGTGCCATTTAAAAATATGTTTGTAATCTAATAATTGTTCACGTAATGTAAAAAAATGTTTCGTATCATCCAAACAAATGGTCAATGTGTATTTGAAAAAAGAATGTTATACACATAATGAAAAAAATGTTCAAACATATATTAGGGCAAATGTTAATCGCGCATTTGAAAAATGTTCAACATGTATAAAACAAATTCTAGATATATACATAAAATGTACAACATGTATTTAGAAAGAGTATATCTAAAACTGTATTTGAAAAAATATTAATCATGTATTTTAAATGTGTTAAACATGTATACGATTGTTAAAACGAACTTAAAACAGAAATGTAAAATATCATGATTTTTAAAACGTTCACCATTTTAAGAAAATGTTCATGTTTTCTTGTAAAAAAATGAAATGACAAACCATGAATATGTTTAAAAAATGGAGATGTAACTGGCTGATAACCCTCCTCCAACCTCTAACTGCAGTCTCCTTGCTGGAATGGAGGCTTTTCTCGAGGGTGGACTTCAACTGAGATAAAAAAGAATGGGCTAGGCTCAGTTACGTGTTGATGGTGGACTTGAAACTAGGACAAAAATGGATCAGACCCTAGTTGCGTATCGAGGATAGAGTTGTAACTAGGACAAAATTGGCCAGGCCCCCAACTGCCCATCGAAGGTGGACTTCCAATTGGGACAAAACATGGGGCCCAATTGCATTTTGGGGTGTAGTTGGATTTGCAACTAGGGCAAAAATGGGTTGGCCCCCAGTTGCATGTCGAATGTGAAATTGCAACCAGGACAATAAAAAGGCAAGGGGAGGGAGGTTGCATGTGGGAGGGTGAAGTTTCAACTGGAACAAAATTGATCGCACCCCAAGTTGCATATCAATGGTGGGCTTGCGACGGGGAATAAAATGAGTTGGGCCTAGTTACGTATCGGGGGTGCACTTGCAACTAGGACAAAAAGGCAGGCCCTCCAATTGCATGACAAGTGTGAAGTTGTAACTGGGGACAAAATGGGCCGCCTCCCTCCTAGTTGTGTATCGAGGGTGGAGTAGCAACTGGGACAAAAAGGGATTCGCCCCCACCCCCAATTGCGTGTCGAGGGTGGACCTGCAACTATGACAAAAAGGGGTCGGGTCCAGTTGCATGTCGCGGATGGACTTGCAACTAGGAAAAAATGGGTCGGGTCCTCAGTTGCTATCGAGGGCGGAGTTACATCTAGGACAATAAGCCCACCCAGTTGTATATCGAGGGTGGACCTGCAAGTGACACGGAAAGGAGTCGCCCCCACCATAGTTGTGTGTCGAGGGTGGACTTGCAAGTAGGACAAAAATGGTTGCAGTTACATGTGGAGGATGGACTTGCAAGTAGAACAAAAATGGGTCGGGACCTCAGTTGCACATCGAGGGTGGAGTTACAACTGGGACAAATGGCTCCCTCCCCTAGTTGCATATCAAGGGTGCACTTGTAACTTGGACAAAAAGATTGGTCGGCCCCAGTTGCATATGAAGGGTGAACTTGCAACTGGGATGAAAGCAAAACTACGGACCCAGTTGCGAGTTGAGGGTGAACTTACAACTGGGATAACTAAACAAAACTATGAGACAGCTGCGAGTCTAGGGTGGACTTGCAACTGGGACAACTATGAGCCTAGTAGCGAGTCAAGGATGGACTTGCAACTAAGATGAAAACAAACTATAATCCCAGTTGCGAGTTGAGGGTGGACTTGTAACCCAGATGAAAAACAAATTGTGGGCTTAGTTGTGAGTCGAGGGTGGACTTGTAGCTGAGATAACTACATAAAACTATGATACCAGTTGTGAGCCAAGGGTCGACTTGCAACTGGGATGAAAACAAACTATGGGCTCAATTGCGAGTCAGATGGTGGACTTGCAATTGGGACAAAAACAAAACTATGATTCCAGTTGCGAGTCAAGGGTGGACTTGCAACTGGGACAAGTACGAAACTATGAGCTCAGTTACGAGTCAAGTGTGGACATGAAACTAGTAATAAACTACAGACCTAATTTTCACTCAAGGGTGGACTTGTAGCTGGGATAACTACACAAAACTATGATACCATTTGCAAGTCGAGGGTGGACTTGCAACAAGAACAATAACAAACTACAATCTTAGTTGTGAGTCAATGTGGACTTGCAACTAGGATGACAACAAAACACATGCCCAAGGGTGGACTTGCAACTGAGACAAATACGAGCCCATTTGCAAGTCGAGGGTGTACTTGCAACTGGGACAACTACGAGCCCATTTGTGAGTCAAGGATGGACTTGCAACTAGAACATGGACTTGTAATTAGGACAACCACTAAACTACGAGCCCAGTTACGAGTCAAGGATCGACTTACAACTGGGATGAAACAAATTATGGTATCAATTGCGAGTCAAGGATGGACTTGCAACTAGGATGAAAAATAAAAACACAGGCTTCAGTTGCGAGTCGAGGGTGGGCTTGCAACTCAAACAATTACGAGCCCAATTGCTAGTCGAGGGTGGACTCTCAACAAGAAACAAACTACAATCTTAGTTGTGAGTTAATGTGGACTTGCAACTAGGATGACAACAAAACACATGCCCAAGGGTGGACTTGCAACTAAGAGAAATACAAGCCCATTTGCAAGTCGAGGGTGTACTTGCAACTGGGACAACTACGAGCCCATTTGTGAGTCAAGGATGGACTTGCAACTAGAACATGGACTTGTAATTAGGACAACCACTAAACTACGAGCCCAGTTACGAGTCAAGGATCGACTTACAACTGGGATGAAACAAATTATGGTCTCAATTGTGAGTCAAGGATGGACTTGCAACTGGGATGAAAAACAAAAACACGGGCTTCAGTTGCGAGTCAAGGGTGGTCTTGCAACTCGGACAATTACGAGCCCAATTGCTAGTCGAGGGTGGACTTGCAACTCGGACAACTATTAAAATACGAGGCTAGTTGCGTGCAAGGGTCAACTTGCAACTAGAACAATAACAAAACTACGAGCCCAATTGTGATTCAAACATGGACATACAACTGGGATGAAAAACAATACACATGCCCAATTGCTAGGTGATGGTGGACTTGTAACTGAGACAACTACGAGCCCATTTGTGAGTCAAGGGTAGACTCTATAAATTCTCCACTAGGACACAAAAAGCACACAACAAAAATGAACAAAAAGGAAACAGGCCCACATACCCAAGATGACAACATATATGGGCCCATGTGAAAATGAACACGAGAAAAGTCCGACATTGAATAAAGGGGACATGAGGACGCGCGCCAAAAAAGAACAAGCTGACATAGGCATGCATGGTCGAGTTTATACGAACATTAAAGCAAACAAATCAGACAGCTATAGTTAAATGAGGCATCACTAAATATATCTAGATGAGATTTGCTGCTAATCTGAAAGAAAAAAAATCTAGTTACGGTCTCTGCGAACTACACAGCCACACCAAAATAAACAAAAGATGGGAATAAAAAGACACATGTCAATGAAATGTAGACCGACGCTTCCTCTCTTTGTCTGCCGTGGTCCACCACTTGACCAAAGGGCACGGTCGACCAAAGGTTCGAAAAACTACAACCAACAAAATAAACTCAATGCACAAATTATAGAAACAGGCACCTAAAAATAGTCATATCAGGCCTCACTTTTCACGAAGGACGAACAAAAAACACAACACAATGACAACGAGCACAACTCAAAAAGCACCTATATCTAACAGTATGCGAGTTAGACGAGACATTGTTAACTCTTATCCAGATGAGAATTAGCGAAACCAATTCAAAATGGGACCCTCAGATCGTGTCATGAAAACGACAAAACAAAAGACACACGCATGAGCAGGCTGACAAGTAGACACCAGACATATGGCGCGACAAGGGACGCACGCGGCAAAACAACCCGATCAAGATTTTCACGACATTTAAAGCGAACAAATAAACAAGAAAAAATAAGAAATAGAAAGGAGGAAATAGAGAAGATAAATAAAAAAATCATGAATTTAAAATAGTTCATAATTTAAACAAATATGGAAATAAAAAATAAAAATAAAACAGAGAATACATGCAACTTGGTCGTGGCAAAAAAAATTGAAACAAGTCGAGACATTAAAAGCTTGACTATTCACAATAAATCATGCTTTTACTTTCCGAGTGTGTAGTTTTTCACAACAAAAGAAAAAGACACATCAGCCTGTTAGCATGACAACGCCCAGGTAAGTTTCCGAGGCAGCAAGAGGACACAACCGGAAAGTGTCCGAGGCAACCTCACCCCCGTGCCCGTGGCCTGCTCCACAAGCAACGTAAAGTACGTGGAACACGTGTGGCGCGACGGCCTTGCGCTCGGTGGCGTGCTCGAGAGGGGTGTGGTGGAGGCTGCCATCCGGAGGCTGATTTGGAGCCAGGAGGGTGACAAGAACACCGACATGTTGGACCTCAGGTTCGTCTTCTCACATAGGATACTTGGTTTTCTTTCTGTTAGTTAATGCAGTCCTACGTTACTTGGGATCATGTGCGCGAGGGGCATAGTATAGGAGGTCAAAGGGTTCACTCGTCAGCCTAGCCATTTTATCTTCGGAAACACTAACGCCCACACGTGTGTCACTTCTCCAACTCGCCCACATGCCTGTATCGCCGTCGATTGATTTTTGCACGAATCTTGACACCAGAAAGCGGATTTGGTGTGTCACGTACGACAATCACGGTGTGTGGTGTGTAGTTAGTTCGCCCGCACGACGACAACGGTTGCGAGTCGGGGCGTGCGGTGGAACTGTCGTCGCGCCCGCACGCCACACACGACTACGGTTGTCGTCTCCCACGATTCGCCACTCGCTCCCATCGCGGTTTCATTACTCCCCCTCCCCTTCATTACTCCCCAACCCACCATCCACATCAGTTGCATTCGATTGGAGGAGAAGAGGAGAGGAGGAGGCGGCGGCGGCGGAAGAGTCGACGGCATTCGCGGCCGTTGCTGGGGTTCACCGGGCCGGAGCATCTTCGCCGGAGCAGCCGCAGTGAGAGGGTAAGACTCCCTCCGTGGTCACATTCCTCCCCGTGAATTCTGCCCCTCCCTCCGTGGTCACTTTTCCCTCGAGTTTTCTCGAGATTCCACCAGATTCGCGGCGTTCCGGTGTCCCCGTCGGCGGTGGAGTCACCTGTTTGCCATTTAGGGCGGCATTGTGCAGTTTCGCCGCCGTCACGGTGGCAATCATGTCGGCGAGGCTCACCCGGTCGGCAACCACATGTGTGCTTTGCCTGTGATTGCGCTAGCGTTTTTGTAGTGGTTAGTTCTGATTTGGCTCGAATGATAAGGGCATCACTCCATGTTTTTAGGGCGTTTTTTGTTGTTGAATTCAGGGTATGATAGTTGTGAATGAACCCTAGATCTAGTTAGGTGCATTTCAAAATGCAGGATAATGGCAGACATGGCAATTTCAACAACTATCATCACCGATGGCAACTAATTTTCTGAATCAACTATGTCAGTTGCCATGTTATTTGTAGGATAATGTCAGTCTATGAGATCTAAGTTAGGGAGTAATTCTTGTGTATGATTTCTTTACCTAGGTAGTTGCATATTTAAGTGTGTGATAATGGCGGTTATGGAAATTTTCATTGCATTTGTTTGCCTATAAATGTCCTCTAAGTGGCAACTAATTTTGTGAATCACCTTTGCCAGTTGCCATGTCATATGCAGAGTAATGGCGGTTTGACTATACGATACACTCAACTACGTTTGCCATGCTGATTGTTGATATCTAAACATATTTGATTGCATTACATGGCAACTCATTTTTTACGAGGACAGGGTGTGAGTTGCCACATTATATGTTGTATAATGTAAGTTGTGCGCCCCTATTTTTGAAGTGCCTTAGCTGCCACATTTTTTTGTTTTGTTAACATGGCAACTTGATCCTACTAGATGTGACATGTACTTTTTAGGAAGCCAATGTGTTAGTTGCCACATTTCATGTTGGACAATCCTAGTTGGGTGTTCCTCTGTTCTGCCTCATTTGCTATTTTCATTGTAGCCAACATGGCAAGTTGATTCTGGTAGATGGCAACTGCTTCCTTAAGAAGCACACACACGTCCAGTTGCCATGTTTCTGCAATTGCTTATCCATTTGATTATTTTTCAGCCTTTTTTGTGCATGTTCAGCACATGGCAATTACTGACCCTTTCAGATGCTTAAACTTTGGGGTAACCATGGCAGTTTTCATTTTTTGTTCATCGATGATATCCAGTGAATCGTTACTTCATGCATTTCTCTCTGTATTTGTCGGCTGTGTTTTCAATTCTCCCTAACATGTTTTCATTCTTACCGTAGCACAATGGCTCGCGGTGACCATCAAGATGATGATGATGACTTCATGGAGTTACCTCCATAGAATCGTGTGACCAGTCGGATAAAAGATGGCGATGAGGTCACTCCCCCCCCCTATGTTTTAATTTGACATTGGGTCTTCGTTCTTCTGCTAGAACTAAATTTTCACTACATTGAACATGTCAACAAATGATCCTTTTTGTGTTATGCAGAAGAAGAAACGTCAATGCAACAGGGCTTCGCAAGAAAGCCTGACTATACTAACCGAGGGATTTACTGATGAGCAGAAGGGAGCTGCCAGTGAGATGGGGATCCAGGCTCTGATGGATGTTCGGTGCAAGAACCTAGTAAATCCTGTATGCGATTGGCACGATGAGATATATGAGCCTGCGTCTAGGGAATTCGTGATTCCGGGACATGGAAGACTGCCTTTGGATGAGGAATCTGTGTTATGCACTTTGGCTGTGCCCCGTGGAGAAATCAGAGTGTCGTATGAGGTGGATAATGAGATTGAGGAAGCTTTGTTCGCCCATTTGTTTCCTGGGATGGCATCCATGCCTAATACGATTGCGCTGACAACTTCTCTAGAGGGCGTGAGAACGCATGGCGAGGATTTAAGATGAAGCTGCTCATGTACTTGATATCAGTTGTCTTTGCTATTGGGGAACACAGTAATTTCAAAGAAAATCCTACGCACATGCAAGATAATGGTGATGCATAGCAACGAGAGGGGAGAGTATCGTCTACGTACCCTCGTAGACCATAAGTGGAAGCGTTATGACAACGCAGTTGATGTAGGCGTACGTCTTCACGATCGACCGATCTAGTACCGAAGATACGACACCTCCGTGATCTGCACACATTCAGCTCGGTGACATCCCGCGAACTCACGATCCAGTAGAGCTTTGAGGGAGAGCTTCGTCAGCACAACGGCGTGATGACGGTGATGATGTTGCTACCAGAACAAGGCTTCGCCTAAGCACCGCTACGATATTACCGAGGTGGATTATGGTGGAGGGGGCACTGCACATGGCTAAAGATCAACGATCAACTTGTGTGCCATGGGGTGCCCCCCTCCCCCGTATATAAAGGAGTGGAGGAGGGGGAGGGGTGCGGCCTCTCTAGGCGCGCCCCAAGGGAGTCCTACTCCCATCGGGAGTAGGATTCCCCCTCCCTTTGTTGGTTCTAGGAGAGAAGGAAGCAAGAGGAAGAAGGAAGGAAAGGGGGGCAGCTCCCCTCCCAATTCGGATTGGGCTTGGGGGGGCCCTCCTTTTCTTCTTTTCCCTCTCTTCCACTAAGGCCCAATAAGGCCCATATACCTCCCGGGGGGTTCCGGTAACCTCCTGGTGCTCTGGTATACTCCCGATTTCACCCAGAACCATTCCGATGTCCAAACATAGGCTTCCAATATATCGATCTTTCGTCTCGACCATTTCGAGACTCCTCGTCATGTCCGTGATCAAATCCGGGACTCCGAACTACCTTCGGTACATCAAAACACATAAACTCGGAATATCGATCGTCACCGAACGTTAAGCGTGCGGACCCTACGGGTTTGAGAACTATGTAGACATGACCGAGACATGTCTCTGATCAATAACCAATAGCAGAAACTGGATGCTCATATTGGTTCCTACATATTCTACGAAGATTTTTATCGGTCAAACCGCATAACGATATACGTTGTTCGCTTTGTCATCGGTATGTTACTTGCCCGAGATCCGATCGTCGGTATCTCAATACCTAGTTCAATCTCGTTATTGGCAAGTCTCTTTACTCGTTCCCGTAATGCTACATCCTGTAACTAACTCATTAGCTACATTGCTTGCAAGGCTTATAGTGATGTACATTATCGAGAGGGCCCAGAGATACCTCTCCGACAATCGGAGTGACAAATCCCAATCTTGATCCATGCCAACTCAACAAACACCATCGGAGACACCTGTAGAGAACCTTTATAATCACCCACTTACGTTGTGACATTTGGTAGCACACAAAGTGTTCCTCCGGTATTCGGGAGTTGCATGATCTCATAGTCATAGGAACATATATAGTTATGGAGAAAGCAATAGCAACAAACTAAACGATCATCGTGCTAAGCTAACGGATGGGTCAAGTCAATCACATCATTCTCTAATGATGTGATCTTGTTAACCAAATGACAACTCATGTCTATGGTTAGGAAACATAACCATCATCGATTCAACGAGCTAGTCGAGTGGAGGCATACTAGTGACACTCTGTTTGTCTATGTATCCACACATGTACTAAGTTTCCGGTTAATACAATTCTAGCATGAATAATAAACATTTATCATGAAATAAGGAAATAAATAATAACTTCATTATTGCCTCTGGGGCATATTTCCTTTAGTCTCCCACTTGCACTAGAGTCAATAATCTAGTTCACATCGCCATGTGAGTTAACACCAATAGTTCACATCACCATGTGATTAACACCCATAGTTCACATCGCCATGTGACCAACACTCAAAGGGTTTACTAGAGTCAGTAATCTTAGTTCACATCGCCATGTGATTAACACCCAAAGAGTACTAAGGTGTGACCATATTTTCCTTGTGAGAGAAGTTTAGTCAACGGGTCTGCCATATTCAGATCCGTATGTATTTTGCAAATTTCTATGTCAACAATGCTCTGCATGGAGCTACTCTAGCTAATTGCTCCCACTTTCAATATGTATCCAGATTGAGACTTAGAGTTATCTGGGTCAGTGTCAAAACTTGCATCGACGTAACCCTTTACGAGGAACCTTTTGTCACCTCCATAATCGAGAAACATATCCTTATTCCACTAAGGATAATTTTGACCGTTGTCCAGTGATCTACTCCTAGATCACTATCGTACTCCCTTGCCAAACTCAGTGTAGGGTATGCAGTAGATCTGGTACACATCATGGCATACTTTATAGAACCTATGGCTGAGGCATAGGGAATGACTTGCATTCTCTTTCTATCTTCTGCCATGGTCGGGCTTTGAGTCTTACTCAATTTCACACCTTGCAACACAGGCAAGAACTCCTTCTTCGACTATTCTATTTTAACTACTTCAAAAACTTGTCAAGGTATGTACTAATTGAAAAAACTTATCAAGCGTCTTGATCTATCTCTATAGATCTTGATGCCCAAGATGTAAGTAGCTTCATCGAGGTCTTTCTTTGAAAAACTCTTTTCAAACACTCCTTTATGCTTTTCAGAAAATTCTACATTATTTCTGATCAACAATATGTCATTCACATATACTTATCAGAAATGTTGTAGTGCTCCCACTCATTTTCTTGTAAATACAGGCTTCACCGCAAGTCTGTATAAAACCATATGCTTTGATCACTTTATCAAAGTATATATTCCAACTCTGAGATGCTTGCACCAGTCCATAGATGGATCACTGGAGCTTGCACACTTTGTTAGCACCTTTAGGATTGACAAAATCTTCTTGTTGCATCATATACAACTCTTTTTTAAGAAATCCATTAAGGAATGCGGTTTTGACATCCATTTTCCAGATTTCATAAAATGTGGCAATTACTAACATGATTCGGTCAGACTTAGGCATCGCTACGAGTGAGAAAATCTCATCATAGTCAACATCTTGAACTTGTCGAAAACATTTTGCGACAATTCGAGCTTTGTAGTTAGTAACACTACTATCAGTGCCTGTCTTCCTCTTGAAAATCCATTTATTCTTAATGGCTCACCAATCAACTGGCAAGTCAATCAAAGTCCTAATTTGTTCTAATACATGGATCTCATCTCATATTTCATGGCTTCTAGCCATTTCACGGAATCTGGGCTCATCATCGCTTCCTCATAGTTCGTAGGTTCGTCATGGTCAAGTAACATGACCTCTAGAATAGGATTACCGTACCACTCTGGTGCGGAACGTATTATGGTTGACCTACGAGGTTCGGTAGTAACTTGATCTAAAATTTCATGATCATCATCATTAACTTCCTCACTAATTGGTGTAGGAATCACTAGAACTAATTTCTGTGATGAACTACTTTCCAATTCGGGAGAAGGTACAATTACCTCATCAAGTTTTACATTCCTCCCAATCACTTCTTTCGAGAGAAACTTCTTCTCTAGAAAGGATCCATTCTTAGCAACGAATATCTTGCCTTCGGATCTGTGATAGAAGGTGTACCCAACAGTTTCCTTTGGGTATCCTATGAAGACGCATTTCTCTGATTTGGGTTCGAGCTTATCAGGTTGAAACTTTTTCACATAAGCATCATAGCCCCAAATTTTAAGAAACGACAGTTTAGGTTTGTTGCTAAACCACAGTTCATATGGTGTCATCTCAACAGATTTAGATGGTGCCCTATTTAACGTGAATGCAGCTGTCTCTAATGCATAACCCCAAAACGACGTTGATAAATCGGTAAGAGACATCATAGATTGCGCCATATCTAATAAAGTACGGTTATGACGTTCGGACACACCATTACCGTGACACCCACAATGCGACTATATCTCCCACGTGTCGGGGCACGACTTAGAGGCATAGCCGCATGGTAGGTTTGTCACAAGAGGGGTAATCTTGACACAATCCCATGTACTGAATAAGAAAGGGATAAAAAGTTGGCTTACAATCGCCACTTCACACAAATACAAGTTAAACATACATCATCCAGAATACAATCAAGGTCCGACTACGGAACCAAAATAAAAGAAGACAACCCCAAATGCTAGATCCCCGATCATCCCAACTGGGCACCACTACTGATCAACCGAAAAAGAAACAAAACAACAGCCAAGATCTTCATCGAGCTCCCACTTGAGCTCGGTTGCGTCATCTGCACCGGGATCATCGGCACCTGCAACTGTTTGGAAGTATCTGTGAGTCACGAGGACTCAGCAATCTCACACCCGCGCGATCAAGACTATTTAAGCTTAAGGGTAGGAAAGGGTAGTGAGGTGGAGCTGCAGCAAGCATTATCATATATGGTGGCTAACATACGCAAATAAGAGCGAGAAGAGAAGAAACGCAAACGGTCGTGAACTAGAAGTGATAAAGAAGTGATCCTGAATCTACTTACGGTCAAGCATAACACAAGAACCGTGTTCACTTCCGGGACTCCGCCGGGAAGAGACCATCACGGCTACACACGCGGTTGATGCATTTTAATTAAGTTAAGTGTCAAGTTCTCTACAACCGGATATTAACAAATTCCCATCTGCCCATAACCGCGGGCGCGGATTTCGAAAGTTCAAAACCTTGTAGGAGTGTCCCAACTTAGCCCATCACAAGCTCTCACGGTCAACGAAGGATATTCCTTCTCCCGGGAAGACCCGATCAGCCTCGGAATCCCGGTTACAACACATTTCAACAATGGTAAAACAAGACCAGCAAAGCCGCCCGATGTGCCAACAAATCCCGATAGGAGTCGCACGTATCTCGTTCTCAAGGCACACCGGATGGGCAAGATGTCGGGTTGGCAAAGACCCTGGTTGCCCAGGGGGCGCTGGACATCGCCCAGTTTGGACCAACACTCAGAGGAGCACTAGCCCGGGGGTTAAAATAAAGATGACCCTTGAGTCTGCAGAACCCAAGGGAAAAAGGCTTAGGTGGCAAATGTTAAAACCAAGGTTGGGCCTTTGTCGGTGTCAAAACCGGCGGATCTCGGGTAGGGGGTCCCAAACTGTGCGTCTAGGCGGATGGTAATAGGAGGCAGGGGACACGATGTTTACCCAGGTTTGGGCCCTCTTGATGGAGGTAATACCCTACATCCTGCTTGATTGTTCTTGATAATATGAGTAGTACAAGAGTTGATCTACCACGAGATCAGAGAGGCTAAACCCTAGAAGCTAGCCTATGGTATGATTGTATGTTGTCCTACGGACTAAAACCCTCCGGTTTATATAGACACCGGAGGGGGGTAGGGTTACACAGAGTCGGTTACAAGGAAGGAGATCTACATATCTGTATTGCCAAGCTTGCCTTCCACGCCAAGGAGAGTCCCATCCGGACACGGGACGAAGTCTTCAATCTTGTATCTTCATAGTCCAATAGTCCGGCCAAAGGATATAGTCCGGCTGTCCGGATACCCCCTAATTCAGGACTCCCTCAGTAGCCCTTGAACCAGGCTTCAATGACGATGAGTCCGGCGTGTAGATTGTCTTCGGCATTGCAAGGCGGGTTCCTCCTCCGAATACTTCATAGAAGATCTTGAACATGAGGATCGTGTCCGGCTCTGCAAAACAAGTTCCACATACCACCGTAGAGAGAATAATATTTCCACAAATCTAATCTGCTGACGTACCCCGTAGCGTGACATCACACCACAACCAGGTCTTTATTCGAATCATTTTTCATGCCAATCTCAGCGTGTTTTGCGAGGCGGTTTCCTTGGCACGTCTTGTCGAAGTAGAGATCGTGTCCCCTTTATCACGGGATTCCCATCAATACAGACATGGGTAACCCAACCGTGCCTATGGGTAGGACTCCTAGATTTTAGGCAAGTCCCAAACGGCCACGAGGAGGACGCTTGATATTCACCCTCTTTATAAAGGGGACAAGGCTTTTTCCTCCCGATCTTAATCGAATCCGCCTCCCGCCTCGAGTTCCAACACCCAAAGCCCATGTTTAGGCACTTCGGACCTTGAACTATGTCAGGATCCAACCTTCAAGGTTGGTGGATTCCTTCCTCCGTCACAGAGGAGGACATCAAGAAGTTGAGAGAGGCCAGATATCTGACCGCCGAAATTTCGCATCGGCTGCCTGCCCGAGGGCAGGTCGTCCCTACTCCCGAACCCAACGAGAGCGTCGTGTTCATCTCCCACTTCCTCCGAGGACTAGGCCTCGCTCTGGATCCCTTTGTTAGGGTTCTTATGTTCTATTATGGGCTAGATTTTCACGATCTGGCCCCGGATTCCCTTCTTCACATCTCAACATTTATTGTCGTATGTGAGGCCTTCCTCCGCATTACCCCTCACTTCGGCCTGTGGCTCAAGACCTTCGAGGTGAAGCCGAAGATGATCGAGGGGCAGCACGCAGCGTGCGGAGGTGCTTTAATAAGCAAAATCGTTGATGCTCCATGGCCTGAGGGTTGCTTCCCAGAGGTGTTCGGATTGTGGCAGCGGGAGTGGTTTTACATCACAGCTCCCCGAAGTGCCAAGTGGGTAGCTGCCCCCGCCTTTCGCTCAGGCCCCCCACCACAACTGATGTCATGGATCAGCAGAGGGCTGAGCTGGGGTCCAGCCAAGGACGTGCCAATACTGCAAAGCTGTATCCAAGATCTCTTTGAGAGAGATTTCAGTTTGGTTATGGTAGTGCAAGTTATACTAGTTTGTCAAGTCCAGCCTTGCAAACGTCGGCCCCTTCGCATGTGGGAATTCAACCCGGAAGGACCGCGAGCTATTCAACATTTCCTCGGCATGACGCACGAAGAGATGTACAAATTGTTCTTCGGACCACAAATAATGTGTCCGGACATAACTGAGGATGTAGGTCTGAGCGGCACTCGCCCGGATACCCAAGTAAGTAGCCCCGCATCCGAACACACTGTCCGTTTATTTATCGCAGCGTCGCCCTAAAAAGCCGCTTTTTGACCAGGATTGGATAGTGAAGGCAAAGTTGATCAGGTGTCCGGCCCCCCTCCCTGAGACCTCACCAAATCCCGTGCTAACCAGGATGCTGGAGATCGCGCCTTATCAAGCGCCCTTGGGAGAAGATAAAGGGGGAACAAGGAGGCTGACACCTTCGTGGAGGAGGTTAGCATTGTCCAACATACTGAAACTTCCTCCCCCAGGGAAGGAAGAGGACGGCCTCCGAGGACCCGGAGACAATGATCTCCAAACGGGGGAAGAAATCTTCACAGGAGGGTCCTGCCTCGGGGGCTACCCCAGCCGCATTATGCCCTCAAGGGGATCAGCCCTCCACCGAGCTGTAAGTAAAAGCGTACTTAATAATGAAAATATCTCTCTTTACTTCTGAGGAAAATAACCGAAGCATTTATCTTGCAGTTCGGATCTTAGCCCTTCACAGCAGAGCTCGTCTTCAGGGGATCTTCTTCCAGAGATGATGTAGAGCGAAATGCCTCCCCCTGCCACACCGCCTCACGCGGCGGCCAACCCCGAGGTGTCGTCGCGGAGGGTTTCTCCTGATCCGGTAAGGCCAGAAGGTAATCCTATGGCCACCCGAAGTCCTCAGTATCCGGCTCTCGAAGAGAGCAATCAAAAGAGTCCGGCACCGTCTGGTGTGTGGTCGGACATACTGAGGGATCTGCTGGAGCAAGCGGCTATCTTAGAAGAGCACCGCATGTTGATGGGTACGGTGATTGAAAGGATTTCGTCCGCCGAAAGCGGGTTGCATGAAGCATTTATGAGTCTACTGACGGGTTTTGAGGTACGTGAAATGATGTACATTTTCGACAGTACTGCACATTTTTAGATGTGCCCTGTGTAGATAGTAGCCCCTTAGACTCTGGTTGTCATCGAAAACGGCGGCAAACAGAGGATCATAGTCCTAGGTAATAACCAGACCGCATGTATGCGTAGGTGGTTGAAGCTCCGGTGGCTAGCTGGACTGTTGGGTTTGCCGAACTAAAGCGTCAGCTAGATGCGGCAGATGCTGACATCGTGCTTGTCAACAAGAGGCTTGACGAGGCACAGGGTAAGTGATTTTTCTGGTGATTGTCATGTAATAAGAGCAGCATGATGCCAGTATCTTTAATATGTTGTGACTGCAGATGGAGCTGCCACCGTGGAGACCCTTCGGGCGGAGCTTGCCCGAGCCAAGGAGCAAGCAAGGAGTAGCAATGCGGCCACTTTAAAGGCGTCCGGAGAGTTAAGGGCCGAACAGGCCGCGCATTGCGAGAGCAAGGAAAAAATAGCCAAGATGGTTGTAGAGTTAAAAGATGCTGCTGACCGTTACCAGCTTCTTGAAGAAGAAAACCGGGTGAAGGCAACGGACTTGGAAAAGGCCCGGTGGCTGCCAAGGAAGCCCGCTCCAAAATTAGAGCGATGAAGGAGGAGCTGAATCAAGCTGTGGATATCGTTTCTGGGAAGCCCTTCTTGTTGTGGACTAAGTTCGGAGATCCAAAATGTGCTCCTCTGGACCGGCTATGGAGTTCTGTGGACGAGTACATGGATTTGGTTGCAAGTGCTACTGATGCGGCCGAGTACTTCAAGGATCAGAAAGGTCCAGAAGTGGAGAAGCTATTCTGGTCACAGTTTCACGCTCCAGTCCGTCCGCTGTTGCTGAATGAGCGATTGACCGGTTGGGCCAAGCTCCATAGATTATCTGGACTTGCCTTGAGGTCCGTTGTGGATCATCTGTGGCCAGGAGGGCCAAGGCCGAATAGCTACTTTAGCTTAGTGCAACAATTCCTTGGTGCTGTGCCACGCATCGATGCTGTAAAGAGGTCGGCGTGCATAGAAGGCTCACGGATGGCCCTTGCCCGTGTCAAAATATACTGGGCGGAGATGGATGCCACCACTGTTGCGACACAGGGTTCGGCCATAGGCCGAGTGGCTGCCGAGCACTACTTTGAAGAAGTTCTTGAGGGCGCTCGTTCGATAGAGGCTCAATGCTCGAAGAATATTATGTTTAAGCGACATGTATTCCCATTGTAAAAACAATGTTTTATTGAGTTTATCAAGGCTGTATTTATACTTTTGCCCGAAAGTACTATGATGCCTCCTGTGCGGCCGTTTATGTATATATGTATATAACCTGAAAGATGGCAGTCGTCAGCTTCAGCCCCCATGCATATAATGCGGGGGTGTTCACAGAAGACGCATGTTCACACTTGATCCAACGTCTTGGTCCATTAAGGAGGTGATAGCACAGCGAACTAGGCAATCGAACTATAATGCTTTAACACTTTCACTTAGCCAGAGGAGTTTGACAGTGGGGCTACTATATAGCCCCTGGTGGCTCCGCGCTCATCCGAATTCGGGGCGCGTACATGCCTGGCCGGGAAACGGCCCTTCGTTAAGGCGGAGGAATCCCGAAGATTCCGCTAGGTCATCGAGTGGTTGACCAGTCTCACGCTATATCATGACAGTTAGTTTTCGGCTTTCTCTACTGAGGTGCTCGTCCGGATGAACCAGGGCACAATTGTAGTAGTTCTCCTGGTGCCGCCTTAGCCAATAGAGCGGAACATAAGGCAGCAAAACACAGGAGCCGGGCAAACCCAACATTTGACCAAAGACATGATTCGGAGCTGATGCATATAAGGCCAAACTCGCGACGCCAAACACTCCCTAAGGTATTCGGTCTTTATGATGTAAACCGGGCTTAAACAGTGCCCTTTGTAATGAGCCCCTGGTGTCCAGGTACGTGCAATATTCTGACGTGGCCACATGCCAATACATCAGCATCATTCTCAATTGTACTGAGAATCCGGGGGATGTGTATCAATAAGAGACAGTAAAAAAGGTTTACGCAGGGTCTTAATCTAAAAAGAATCCTTGGAACGGGTCCCTGCTGCACATCTGCGCCTGTGTCTCCGTTGTGCCATATCCTGGACAGGTGTAGCACGATGGTCATCTGTAAAAGAGAGGAACTTAGTTGAGAAGTTGTCGTGCAAAAAGGTAGGTTATACTAAATAAACCATGTACAGTTCAAGATGAGTAAAGTTGAGCCTAACTGTCACTTGTTTACACGCGTTGAGCCCCTTGTATTGTTATAGGGGTATAGCCATCAAATCTATATCAATTATATATAGCTGCACCGGACTCGTCTAACCGTGTCTGTGGTCTTAATGACCTGTCAGATGCTCTAGTTGGTGAGGCCGTCTAGTGTGCGGCTGCCAAGGTGGCCGCACGGTCTTCCGCGCGCAAGGAGCATGATGACCCACAAGTATAGGGGATCTATCGTAGTCCTTTCGATAAGTAAGAGTGTCGAACCCAACAAAGAGCAGAAGGAAATGATAAGCGGTTTTTAGCAAGGTATTCTCTGCAAGTACTGAAATAAGTGGTAACAGATAGTTTTGTGATAGGATAAATTGTAACGAGCAACAAGTAACAAAAGTAAATAAAGTTAAGCAAGGTGGCCCAATCTTTTTTGTAGCAAAGGACAAGCCGGAACAAACTCTTATAATAGGAAAAGCGCTCCCGAGGACACATGGGAATATCGTCAAGCTAGTTTTCATCACGTTCATATGATTCGCGTTCGATACTTTGATAATTTGATATGTGGGTGGACCAGTGCTTGGGTGATGTTCTTACTTGAACAAGCATCCCACTTATGATTAACCTCTATTGCAAGCATCCGCAACTACAACAAAAGTATTAAGGTAAACCTAACCATAGCCTGAAACATATGGATCCAAATCAGCCCCTTACGAACCAACGCATAAACTAGGGTTTAAGCTTCTGTCACTCTAGCAACCCATCATCTACTTATTACTTCCCAATGCCTTCCTCTAGGCCCAAATAATGGTGAAGTGTTATGTAGTCGACGTTCATATAACACCACTAGAGGCTAGACAACATACATCTTATCAAAATATCAAACAAATACCAAATTCACATGACTACTCATAGCAAGACTTCTCCCTTATCCTTAGGAACGAACGTAATTACTCACAAAGCATATTCATGTTCATAATCAGAGGGGTAATAATATGCATATAGGATATGAACATATGATCTTCCACCAATTAAACCAACTAGCATCAACTACAAGGAGTAATCAACACTACTAGCAACCTACTAGCACCAATCCCGGACTTTGAGACAAGAATTGGATACAAGAGATGAACTAGGGTTTGGAGATGAGATGGTGCTGGTGAAGATGTTATTGGAGATTGCCCTCTCCCGATGAGAGGAGCGTTGGTGATGACGATGGTGATGATTTCCCCCTCCGGGAGGGAAGTATCCCCGGCAGAACAGCTCTGCGGGAGCTCTAGATTGGATCCGCCAAGGTTCTGCCTCGTGGCGGCGGAGTCTCGTCCCGAAAAGTTCCTCCTTATTTTTTTATCATCGAAAGACCTCATATAGGGGAAGATGGGTATCGGAGAGCCACCAGGGGGCCCACGAGGTAGGGGGGCGCGCCGTAGGGGGGGCGCGCCCCCCACCCTCGTGAGAAGGGTGTGGGCCCCCTGGCCTTCACCTTTGGCGAGGATTTTTATTTATTTCTTTTAAGATGTCCCGTGAAGTTTCAGGACTTTTGGAGTTGCGTAGAATAGGCCTCTAATATTTGCTCCTTTTCCAGCCCAGAATTCCAGCTGCCGGCATTCTCCCTCTTTATGTAAACCTTGTAAAATAAGAGAGAATAGCCATAAGTATTGTGACATAAAGTGAAATAACAGTCCATAATGCAATAAATATCGACATAAAAGCATGATGCAAAATGGACGTATCAGAGCGCTCAATATTTCCATTTACTGTAATGATGCCACATGGACCGGGCATCTTAAGCATGAGAGAAGCTTAATGCGGTATTGCGTTAAAGCAAGCGAAAGCTTCATGTCCGAGTAGTGCTTGATAGCCACTTTGGAATGGAGCGATGTGGAAGGTTAACTTTTCGCTGCGGAAGTTATCGAGAAAGCCGAATATAACCTCTAGTAGCAGGGAGCCCGTGCAATGGGCTTCTGGGCCTGGCGTTACTCCTTTAAAGGTAGTATTGCTATGGCTAATTTTTGTTGGGTCTATCCCTATTTTGCGGACTGTGTCCTGATATATCAGGTTTAAACTACTGCCGCCGTCCATCAGGACTCGTGTGAAGTGGTATCCGTCAATTATCGGGTCTAACACCAAGGCAGCCCATCCTGCATGCCGGATACTTGCCGAGTAATCCTGATGGTCAAAGGTGATCGGTTGGGACGACCAGTGGCCGAACTCTGCGGTGATAGGCCCTGGGGCATGTGTCTTCAGGAGTGCCGCTTTGTTTCTCCCCTTTATCACGTGTAGCACGTTGACTGTTTTGACTTCTGGTGGAAATTTCTTCTGTTCCCCAGTGCTTTGCTTGCGAGGCTCATCCTCGTCTTCGCTTGGTGTATCCTACCCCTTGTGTTAGGCGTTGAGCTTGTCGGACTGCTTGAAGACCCAACATTCTCTATGGGTATGATTTGCAGGTTTATCGGGGGTGCTGTGGATCTGACATATTTTGTCCAGAATCTTGTTTAGGCTGGACAGTTCATCTCTGTTGCCTTTGGAGGGCAACTTTTGCTGACCTGGCCGAGTGCTTCCGAATCCGGCATTTACTGACGTGCTCTTTGGGCTGTCTTCTTTTATTCCGACACTTGTTTTTGCTGCGTCGTGGCTTTCCGTTTCCGTCCCTGACTTCGGATGTACTTGGGTCGCTGGTGCTACATCGGGCTAACTAGCTGTCCTCGTCCGTGCAAAAGCGGGTCATGAGGCTTGTTAATTCTACCATTGTTCTCGGCTTTTCTTGGCCGAGGTGTCTGGCAAGCCATTCGTCTCGAACGCTGTGCTTGAAAGCTGCTAAGGCTTCGGCATCCGGACAGTCGACTATTTGGTTCTTTTTAGTGAGAAACCTGTTCCAAAGCTTTCGGGCTGACTCTCCGGGCTGTTGAGTTATATGACTTAAATCGTCTACATCTGGTGGTCGGACATAGGTCCCTTGAAAATTTGCCCGAAAAGCGTCTTCGAGCTCTTCCCAGCTTCCAATGGAGTTTTCGGGGAGGCTTTTAAGCCAGTGCCGAGCTGGCCCTTTGAGCTTGAGGGGTAAGTACTTGATGGCATGGAGATCGTCTCCTCGAGCCATGTGGATATGGAGGATGTAGTCCTCAATCCAGACCCCAGGGTATGTCGTTCCGTCGTACGCCTCTATGTTTACGGGTTTGAATCCCTCTGGAAATTCATGGTCCAGCACCTCATCGGTGAAACATAGGGGGTGTGCGGCACCCTTGTATTTGGGTGTACCGTGGTGTTCGGATGTTTGTTGTGTTGCATTGCGTGCTGGAGCGCGCTTGCGTGGCCCGTAGATGGATCTGGTTGCGCCGTCCTTTTGATGCGAGCCCTCACGTGGATCGCGTACTGGCTTGTGTGCGGTGTCGTTTGCCGCCCTATGTTGGCCACGAGGTCGTCTATCCGACCGGATGGCTGTTTTGTTTTTTGATTGCGGGGGATCTAAGGCCTCCTCATTGAATTCAGGTAGCAGCTTTCGCTTCGGGTAGCTCTTTGTGTGGTGACTACCGCCGTACTTTGCTGCAGTGTTGAGTACTTCACTCCATCTAATTCTGAGTGTGTCTTGTGCAGCCCTGAGCCTTTGCTTCCGCTTTTTCAGACTCCTCGCAGTGGCAACAAGCCTTTTATGTTTATTCTGTTGCTCCGGGTGCCTGTCCGATGTGATGTCGTCCGGACTGTTATCTTCGATGGAGTCGGGTTGTTCGGTTTGATTCTCTGTGTTGCCGTGGTCGGACAATGGTTCAATGCCGTGTTTGTCGTCCGCTGGCTCACCCTGCTCTATCGCTGGGTCTATATGATCGTTGTTTCTGCTGAGGCGGGATTTGGAGCGGCGCTTACGCCGCCGCTTTGACTGCTTCTTGAGGGAACAACCCTTCGCTGCGTCCTTCCTTCCTTGTCGTCGTTTTCTATGGGTGTGTCCACCATGTATACATCATATGATGAAGTGGGCGTCCAGTGCCCTGTGGGCAGTGGTTCCTGTTCGTCTCCTGCATCGTCGTCCATACCATCGATGTCTTCGGAGTCGAAGTCGAGCATGTCGGTCAATTGGTCGACAGTGGCTACTAAGTGGGTGGTGGGTGGGCGGCGAATTTCTTTGTCATCCGCATCCCAATCCTACCGAACATAGTTCGGCCAGGACTCTCCTGACAGGGAGAGAGACCTTAATGAGTTCAGTATGTCACCGAAGGGCGAGTGCTGAAAGATATATGCGGAGGTGAACTCCATGATCGGCGCTCAGTCGGATTCGATAGGCACAGGCACGGGCGGTTCGGAGTCCGTGGCTGGGGAAGAATCCGGCAGTTTGGCGTCACGGCTCTCATGAAGGGTAAGGTCGATACTCGGCTCGATCGCCGATGGGAATGCGGCCTCCGTGGCGGGGTCTATCCACCCGTTCCCGGAGGGCGCAATTGGCTCCGAACTGAGGGTCGGAGCGGTCGCCGGTGCGATCTCCCGAACACCGTTCGATGGCAGAGCTAAATCATGCTCATCGTGACCATGCTACGCACTCGGCAAGGGCTCGAATCCGTCGAAGATCAAGTCTCCATGGACGTCAGTTGTGTAGTTCAAGTTTCCAAATCTGACTTGATGGCCAGGGGCGTAGCTCTCGATCTGCTCCAGATGGCCAAGCGAGTTGGCCCGCAGTGCGAAGCCGCCGAATACAAAGATCCGTCCGGGGAGAAAAGTCTCACCCTGGACTGCATGGCTATCGATGATTGAAGGAGCCATCAAGCCTAACAATGACGACACAGAGGAACTCTCAATGAAAGCACCAATGTCGGTGTCAAAACCGGCGGATCTCGGGTAGGGGGTCCCGAACTGTGCCTCTAGGCGGATGGTAACAGGAGGCAGGGGACACGATGTTTACCCAGGTTCAGGCCCTCTTGATGGAGGTAATGCCCTACGTCCTGCTTGATTCTTCTTGATAATATGAGTAGTACAAGAGTTGATCTACCACGAGATCAGAGAGGCTAAACCCTAGAAACTAGCCTATGGTATGATTGTATGTTGTCCTACGGACTAAAACCCTCCGGTTTATATAGACACCGGAGGGGGCTAGGGTTACACAGGGTCGGTTACAAGGAAGGAGATCTACATATCTGTATTTCCAAGCTTGCCTTCCATGCCAAGGAGAGTCCCATCCGGACACGGGACAAAGTCTTCAATCTTGTATCTTCATAGTCCAATAGTCCGGCCAAAGGACATAGTCCGGCTGTCACGATACCCCCTAATCCAGGACCCCCTCAGCCTTTCTATAGGAGTTTTATTCAAAGAGAACTGTCAAGGGGTTCCCATAACACCCAACCACATAAGGAACGCAAAATCAAGGAACATAACACCGGTATGATGGAAACTAGGGCGGCAAGAGTGGAACAAAACACCAGGCATAAGGGCGAGCCTTCCACCCTTTACCAAGTATATAGATGCATTAGTTAAAATAAGATATATTGTGATATCCCAACATATCCATGTTCCAACATGGAACAAACTTCATCTTCACCTGCAACTAGCAACGCTATAAGAGGGGCTGAGCAAAGCAGTGACATAGCCAAACAACGGTTTGCTAGGAAAGGAGGGTTAGAGGCTTGACATGGTAATATGGGAGGCATGATATAGCAAGTGGTAGGTATCGCGGCATAGCAATAGAGCGAACAACTAGCAAGCAAAGATAGAAGTGATTTCGAGGGTATAGTCATCTTGGCTGAGATCCCGCAAGGAAGAAGAATGAGTCCATGAAGAAGGCAAACGGACGTAGTCGAACACATCCTCACAACTCCGGAATGGAACCGAAGCTAACGAGAGAAGCAACCCGGAAAGAAGCAAGCAACATAGTAAACAACCATCACATAAACATGGCATGATGCACAACCAAGTATGATGCATGTCCGGTTTAATGTGGCAAGGCAAAGTGCACAAACAAAACTACAAGTTAAGTGGAGCTCAGTATGCAACGAGTTGCATATTGATGAAACACCACAACAATTATTTAGTTCTCTCCCGTTTAAGTACTCAACAAAATTAAATGTTGGTTAGCATGGAAAGGGGTGAAGCAAAAGTAAACTACACAATCTAAGCAATTTAAATGGGGCCGGAAACATCAAACAACAATTCCAGTAAATCCCCATATGCATTTAGCAATTTAATGCAAACAACAAATTTAAACATTCTTGATGTTGTTATCATGATGCGGATGGCATGTGCAAGTTTAAGCAATTTTTATTAAAAGTTGACATGAGCATATTATGAAGCATTTGTCATCGTGGCGGAAACGAAAGGGGTGCCATGACAACGAACCCGAAAATGATGCCACGACAACATATTGGTTCCGGTAGCTCATGGAGATACCGGTGCAAAAGGAAAAGTGACGGGAGCGTGTCATGCAAGGATGGTGGGGTGGTCCCGAATACCGGGTTCCCACGGTTCGACGACGGTGCCAAGCGAGGGAAAACAACTAACGTTCACGGGAGAATCCAACATCCAAACATGCATCTCATACAACACATGCATTCGTTCACGGGTGGTCGTCTCGGGATAATACCTTTGAAGCGTGCAAACGGGACGGTTCTCGTTCGATGCAAAGTAGAGGAAGTAGACATTCTTGGGATGTTCGTAGTGGAGGTAGTTGTACACGGCGACGGTAGTTGTATACGGGTCTTCGGCCACGGAAGTAGTCGTACAACATTTTCGTAAAGGTTCGGGGTCACGACACGGAACTTGACGTCCACGGGGTCTTCGAGGGTCGACGATAGTGGTACTCGGTCGTTTCGAAGAGGTACTTGGGGTCTTCGAACTTGCCGGTCTCGTCAACTCGAAGGGGTACTTGGCATTTATGCTACCCAGGTCGTCGACGACGGTAGTTGTTCTATGCATCGGGCGTCAAGGTACTTGTCATTCTTATCGATTCCTAAGACGGCGGTAGTGGTACTTAGCGCGTCACCATGTAGTCGTACTTGACGAATCCAAAATACTCCTGCTCGGGATGGGTGCAACGGAGGCACCGTCTTGCGTTTCGTATCTGGGTCATGTTCGTGCAACTGTTCGCATCAACGGGAAAAACGGCTTGGGCTTGAGGTGCTTGGCCGTGGGCGACGGAGCACACGGTGGACATGGAGGCAGGGCGCCCCTGGCCTTGAGGTCACAGCAGAGCTCGGGTCAATGGCAACGAAGGCAGGGACGCGCGGCTGGAGGCGCTGGGGACAATAGCATCCGGCGGCATCGGACAAGCGGGGCGAGGCGGAGAGCCCCTGGCGTCCTTGGCGGGGTCGAAGCAGAAGGTCCATGCGGGCAGCCAAGAGGCCATCCCTCGCATGGTGGCACAGGTTCGCCGGAGCCGCCGAAAGAGATCCAGGTCACCGAGAGGGTTCGGCAGGGGCGCGGGGCAGCTCGCAGAAGCTCCAGCAAGGGCACCGGTGGCCGGGGACGAGCGAAGCGATGACGAGGAGGCCGGGGTGCAGAAGATGGCAACAAGGATAAGAAAGAGGAGAGGCGGCGCGGGAGGTCCGGCGCGGCATCCTTGCGAGGCAAGGGTGCGGAGGAGGCAAGGTCGGGTCGAGGCGCAGGGGTCCTCGGCGAGGAGAAGCTGAGGCGGCAAGGCGGAGGAGGTCGCCCATAGAGAAATCGGGTGCGGGGGAGCGTGGCCATTGGGATCGGATCCCTCTCTCTGGTGCGTGCTTGTGGGAGGAGGGAATCGAGGAGAGGGCGAGGGGATTTGGCATGACTCTGTGCGTGCGAGCGTGGCGGCGGCGCAGGAGTACGAGAGGGAGAGGGTGAGGATCAAGGGGGGAGAGGGTTCGGGCGCCTAGGGTTAGAGGAGGTTGGATGGCCTCCAGGGGATGGTTGGGCCGACCTGGAGCAAATGGGCCGGCCTTACTGGACTTCCCAAGGAGCCGACTGGGCTTCCTCCCCTTTTTGATTTACCTTTACTCTTTTCTATTTATTGCATAAACAGAAATAGAAATAAAGTATAGAGGGTTTGGAAAGGATGTTAGGAGGGACATATTCATGGAAACCATGAAATATGCCCGACTTAATAAAAGTGGTTTGGGAATTTTTAAGGACAGAAAAATAATTCAAGTTTGAATTAAAATTCAAACTTGAACCATTTTTAACCCAACCAAAACAACTTCAAATGATCTGAAATTTGACAGAGGGGTTAAAGGAAAGGTGTATGGTTTATAGGAAAAAGAATGAACATTTATGGATGACGGAAAATGGCACTTGCAAAAATGAAAGGAATAAGAAGGAAGAAGGCGGTGATGATACATGGGTAGATTTGAGAGAGATGGGAAGGGGTTGATATAAACGACAAGAATAGAGCAAGACAACATCATGAAGAATGCAATGCACATGGTGATATGATGAAATGCAAAATGGCAAGAGGCACGATGCAATGCAAACAATGATGACATGGCAAGATGCAACACGCAAGCGAATGACAAGGCAACAACAGCGAATAACTGGAAGACACCTGGCGCATTGGACTCGAGGCGTCACAACACTCCACCACTACGAGAGGATCTCGTCCCGAGATCTGAGGATGGCACCGGAGGGAAAACGGAAGAGGAAGAGAAGAGGTAAAACTAAGTTGCTTCTTGTACAAACGAGTGAAACCAATGAACCTTGAGAGGTTAAACAACATTGAGAAAAGAATACAGCGGAGATGAACAAAGTTGAAAACACTCAGTTAGAAAAGAGGAACAAGGAACAATACGGGAACCTTGTAGGTTGAAAGACATAAGAAAAGGGTTACAATGGACAAGTACATGCAAGCACTCCGGTTAAAACGAGATGAACAAGGAACGATAAAGATCAAATACGACAATACTCCACTTGGAAATGGAAGGCATAGAATATGAACTTGGCAAAATGAAAGCACTTGGATGAGACTCCAGTTAGAAGAGGAATGATAGCCACAACACTCCGGTTGAAACCAGATAGAGAAGGAATAAGAATGATATAATTTGGGCAGCAATCCGACTGAATGGAAAAAATTCAACATGAACTTGACAAGATGAGAGGATACTTGATGAGATCAACAACACACTACCTCCGGAACTATTGAAAGAATGGCACAAGGGGTAAGAAAGATTTCAGACAGCACTCCGGTTGAGAAGGGAGGCAAAAGTTGACAAAATGGGAAGAACTTGAAAAGAGGGCATGACACTCCGGTTGAATGGATAAGCAAAAGTAAAGAACATGATCTTTGACAAAAAATGGGATGATGGGTGAATAAAGCAACATCACAATGCCTCCGGAACAAAAGAATAGAAGTTGGATCGTTGGAAAGGAAAGAATTGAGAAGAAAATGACAACTTCTGCCACAAATGAGCTTGGAAAACACCCTTCCAAGAAGGTTATAACGGAGTTGTTGGAAACCAACAACGAACGAATCAGCTTGTAGTGGGCTTATGGAAAGCTTCTCAAAATTATGAGGTGAAATTCTTCCACTAACGGAAACAATAGATTGGATTGATATCAACAAGGAGACGAGAAACTTATTCCACCGGGAGGATAAATGAAGAACCTAGGTCATTTATGAGCACCATAAATAGCAAAATCCTTAGGGAAAGCTTTAGGTGAAATATAACCCAATATCACTCCAACGAAGAGATTGATGGATTGAGAAGAGCTCATGCTCGAAGAAATTGATGTGTTTAACTATCCCATTCCTGACAACTTTTAAATCATGAAACATGAAGGAAATTGTCAAATATGACATAACACCATCTCAAAAGATAAGCAGAAGGAATGCAAGAAGAAGAATACTTGAGCTCCTCCAAGGAAAATCTTGAAGAACACTTTGAGAATGAATTAAATCTTTGAAGAACCACCACGTTTAGCCTTCGTGAGAACACCGGTAACAAAAAATGATCAAACAAAAGAAAAGAGAAGTTGAAAACACAAGGTGAAGCCTTGCAATGATGTAGATGGAGCTTCGTGGTGATATAATTGAGAGATCTTGGAACTCCAGGAAAAGAAAGATGAACAATTGAAACCAAGAATTTTGATGAACCTCCGGAATAATGAGTTGAATATACTCGATGAAACAAGAATAAGAATTACATTATGCTTATCCTTCATCAATTAAATTGATGACACACCATGGATTTGGCATACTACTCATTCTCATTGGAAAGGATTGAGGAAAGATATAGCGCAAACTTGAGAAGGTCTTCGATGAACCACCAGTAGGATTGAAACAACGAATAAATTGATATGAAAACAAAGGAAGAAGAATCTTGAACAAACCGCCATAAGAATTGAAAATGAAAGTAGCAGAGGCACAATTTACCGGGAAGAATTGGAAAATGAACGATGATACTTGAGGGAATTAGATACATGAGAACGAAGAGATCATGAACCGATTAGAGGATATTTGAATGATGCACCGATAAGATTTGGAGAACAATAGTTGAAAGCTGAGAATGAATAAACCTGAATTGATGGCCTTCGGAGAATCAAACTGAAAAGACTCCTGAAATGCTCCGGATGGGTGAAAAGAATCCTCACAATCGAATACAATTATGAGAGGATATCATGAAGCTAGAACCACGAATCTTCGAGAGAACGGATAAGATTGAAGAGAAACTCTTCTTCGGTCTTCAAATACAGAGAATGACGATGAAAAAGACCACCATGAATTGTTGAGATACTCCGGGATGAAAATTAAAAAGGTTGAACCAACGATGACAAGAATTTGACAGATCTTGGAGAAAGACATTTGACTGATGACAAACCATTATTACGTCAAACTTTGAAATGAATTTGAGGATAACTCCGAAAAAATTAGAAGAGTCAGGTAAGATCCTAGGGAAAGACCTGTGGGTTAGGGCCTACTCAAGAGAAACACCGTTGAACGATTACTTGAAACAAAGGTTGCGCCAGTTGAATTAAATGGCTTGAATGAGATAACAACCTCGAAATAGGTTGAACGGATCTTGAATGAAAAAGCGAGCCTTCTGAGATATCTTGAGCACTCCAGAACAAATGAATACCGAGAAGTGAATGATTAAGAGGTATACCGGCATGAGAAGCATTTGAAACGAGGAAAAGATATGATCGACAAAGCTTGAGATGAAACCACCGGAGAAGAAATAGAACGAAGAATGGTGAACTTGAAGCTCCGTTAGTATCTTCCTGAGAATCACCGGATAAGAACATTGAAGGAAAAGAAAGAAGAGACTTCACATTAGTAAGATGGATACTTGACTAAGAAATCTGAGTCCTTGAAGAAAAGGGTGGCTGGGCAGGAAAACAAAGGCAACTTGGAGACGGATGAAACAAACACCATTGAGAAAACTTAGAGTTGATTTTGTGGATGTTGAAAATGATTGGATCCACTTGAAGAGAAGCACATCGGTTAGAAAAGAATTAATATGACCATCTCGATGATCTAAAAGATTAGTATTCACATAGAAATATGAGAACACCGCTTGGAAAAGGTATGGAATGAACATTTGACTTCGAAGCAACTTGAAAACCACAACAAAAAACAAAACAAGGATTTGGCTTGCAGAATAAGCCGGAAACAAACATATGATAGATCCCATATCGTATCATGTGTTTGTTGGAAAGATATCCTACGAGATACTTGAATTCCCACTTATAAACTCCCGAAACTTTCTGTGCAATCAGGTGTTGGGGATACAAGGGAAGCATAATATCTCACTCAAACTAACAATCCCTACATCCAGCTGTATCCATCCTTCAACACATAACCAAGAAACCTTCGGAAATCATGTACCTCAACCATCGAAAAACATCCATTATACGAGTTATGGCAATACTCCCGAACTCCCGCCCCAGTACTGGGTGGCGCCGAGGTTATCTCACCAACAACTGCATAAAAGAGATTTTCGATGTCGGCAAAACTCAGGTATTCCAGAACTGCAACGATAAAATTGTGACAACAACACCTCGGAGCTCAACACCCCGGGACACTTCCACAACCCCTAAATGTCAGGAGGCACCAAGAACAATGTTCTCGTCACAAGACTATCAGAACGATTCCAAGATACCCGCGTGATCCTAAATTTTTTTAGTGAAATTTGAGAAGAGGAGAGTCAAAACTTCTACGTCAGGAGGTCTCACCAGAGCGATGAAGGGACTGAGGATTAAAAAGAGTCCTACTCTCTGATATATATAATCCTAAGGCTCAAAACATTTTGTTCTAGGCTCAACAACGTCAACGAGTCGATCAAGCAGGGGGCTCCTAAGTCGGGGATGGCTCTGATACCAACTTGTAACACCCACAATGCGGCTATATCTCCCACGTGTCGGGGCACGACTTAGAGGCATAGCCGCATGGTAGGTTTGTCGCAAGAGGGGTAATCTTCACACAATCCCATGTACTAAATAAGAAAGGGATAAAGAGTTGGCTTACAATCGCCACTTCACACAAATACAAGTTAAAACATACATCATCCAGAATACAATCAAGGTCCGACTACGGAACCAAAATAAAAGAAGACAACCCCAAATGCTAGATCCCCAATCGTCCCAACTGGGCACCACTACTGATCAACCGAAAAAGAAACAAAACAACGGCCAAGATCTTCATCGAGCTCCCACTTGAGCTCGATTGCGTCATCTGCACTGGGATCATCGGCACCTGCAACTGTTTGGAAGTATCTGTGAGTCACGAGGACTCAGCAATCTCACACCCGTGCGATCGAGACTATTTAAGCTTAAGGGTAGGAAAGGATAGTGAGGTGGAGCTACAACAAGCACTAGCATATATGGTGGCTAACATACGCAAATAAGAGCGAGAAGAGAAGCAACGCAAACGGTCGTGAACTAGAAGCGATCAAGAAGTGATCCTGAATCTACTTACGGTCAAGCATAACACAAGAACCGTGTTCACTTCCCGAACTCTGCCAAGAAGAGACCATCACGGCTACACACGCGGTTGATGCATTTTAATTAAGTTAAGTATCAAGTTCTCTACAACCGGATATTAACAAATTACCATCTGCCCATAACCGCAGGCGCGGCTTTCGAAAGTTCAAAACCCTGCAGGGGTGTCCCAACTTAGCCCATGACAAGCTCTCACGTTCAATGAAGGATATTCCTTCTCCCGGGAAGACCCGGTCAGCCTCGGAATCCCGGTTACAAGACATTTCGACAATGGTAAAACAAGACCAGTAAAGCCGCCCGATGTGCTGACAAATCCCGATAGGAGTCGCACGTATCTCGTTCTCAGGGCACACCAGATGGGAAAGACGTCGGGTTGGCATAGACCCTGGTTGCCCAGGGGGCGCAGGACATCGCCCAGTTTGAACCAGCACTCAGAGGAACACTGGCTCGGGGGTTAAAATAGAGATGACCCTTGAGTCTGCAGAACCCAAGGAAAAAAGGCTTAGGTGGCAAATGTTAAAACCAAGGTTGGACCTTGCTGGAGGAGTTTTATTCAAAGCGTACTGTCAAGGGGTTCCCATAACACCCAAACGCGTAAGGAACACAAAAACAAGGAACATAACACCGGTATGACGGAAACTAGGGCGGCAAGAGTGGAACAAAACACCAGGCATAAGGCCGAGCCTTCCACCCTTTACCAAGTATATAGATGCATTAGTTAAAATAAGAGATAATGTGATATCCCAACATATCCCTGTTCCAACATGGAACAAACTTCATCTTCATCTTCACCTGCAACTAGCAACGCTATAAGAGGGGCTGAGCAAAGCAGTGACATAGCCAAACAACGGTTTGCTAGGAAAGGAGGGTTAGAGGCTTGACATGGCAATATGGGAGGCATGATATAGCAAGTGGTAGGTATCGTGGCATAGCAATAGAGCAAACAACTGGCAAGCAAAGATAGAAGTGATTTCGAGGGTATGATCATCTTGCCTGAGATCCCGCAAGGAAGAAGAGCGAGTTCATGAACAAGGCAAACAGACGTAGTCGAGCGCATGCTCACAACTCCGGAACAGAACCGAAGCTAACGAGAGAAGCAACCCGGAAAGAAGCAAGCAACATAGTAAAAAACCATCACATAAACATGGCATGATGCACAATCAAATATGATGCATGTCCGGTTTAATGAGGCATGGCATGGCAAAGTGCACAAACAAACTACAAGTTAAGTGGAGCTCAATATGCAACGAGTTGCATATTGTCGAAACACCACAAAAATTATTTAGTTCTCTCCCGTTTAAGTACTCAACAAAATTAAATGTTGGTTAGCATGGCAAGGGGTGAAGCAAAAGTAAACTACACAATCTAAGCAATTTAAATGGGGCCAGAAACATCAAACAACAATTCCGGTAAATCCCCATATGCATTTAGAAATTTAATGCAAACAACAATTTTAAACATTCTTGATGTTGTTATCATGATGCGGATGGCATGTGCAAGTTTAAGCAATTTTTATTAAAAGTTGACATGAGCATATTATGAAGCATTTGTCATTGTGGGGGAAACGAAAGGGGTGCCACGGCAACGAATCCGAAAAAGATGCCACGGCAACATATCGGTTCTAGTAGCTCATGGAGATACCGGTGCAAAATGAAAAGTGATGGAAGCATGTCATGCAAGGATGGTGGGGTGGTCCTAGATACCGGGTTCCCACGGTTCGACGACGGTGCCAAGCGAGGGAAAACAAGTAACGTTCACGGGAGGATACAACATCCAAACATGCATCTCATACAACACATGCGTTCGTTCACGGGCGGTCGTCTCGGGGTTATACCTTTGAAGCGTGCAAACGGGGCGGTTCTCGTTCGGTGCAAAGTAGAGGAAGTAGGCGTTCTCGGGACATTCGTAGTGGAGGTAGTTGTACACGGCGACGGTAGCTGTACACGGGTCTTCGGCCACAGAAGTAGTCGTACAATGTTTTTGTAGAGGTTCGGGGTCACGACACGGAACTTGACGTCCACGAGGTCTTCGAGGGTCGACGGTAGTGGTACTCAGTCGTTTTGAAGAGGTACTTGGGGTCTTCGAACTTGACGGTCTCGTCAACTCGAAGGGGTACTTACCATTTATGCTACCCGGGTCGTCGGCGACGGTAGTTGTTCTATGCATCGGGCGTCAAGGTACTTGTCATTCTTAGCGATTCCGAAGACGGCGGTAGGGGTACTTGGCACGTCACCATGTAGTCGTACTTGACGAATCCAAAATACTCCTGCTCGGGATGGGTGCAACGGAGGCACTGTCTTGAGTTTCGTATCTGGGTCATGTTCGTGCAACCGTTCGCATCAACGGGACAAAGGGCTTGGTCTTGAGGTGCTCGGTCATTGGCGACGGAGCACACGGTGGACATGGAGGTAGGGTGCCCCTGGCCTTGGGGTCACGACGAAGCTCGGGTCAACGGCAACGAAGGTAGGGGCGCGCGGCTGGAGGCGCTGGGGACAATAGCATCCGGCGGCAGCGGACAAGGGGGCGAGGTGGAGAGCCCCTGGCATCCTTGGCGGGGCCGAAGCAGAAGGTCCACGCGGGCAGCCAAGAGGCCGTCCCTCACAAGGTGGCATAGGCGCGCCGGAGCCGCCGGAAGAGATGCAGGTCACCGGGAGGGTTTGGCAGGGGCGTGGGGCAGCTCGCAGAAGCTCCGGCGAGGGCACCGGTGGCCGGGGATGCGCGAAGCGATGACGAGGGGGCCGGGATTCAGAATACGGCGACGAGGAGAAGCAAGTGGAGAGGCGGCGTGGAAGGTCTGGTGCGGCGTCCTTGCGAGGCAACGGTGCGGAGGAGGCGAGGTCGGGTCGAGGCGCAGGGGTCCTCGGCAAGGAGAAGCAGAGGCGGCAAGGCGGAGGAGGTCGCCGGCAGAGGAATCGGGCGCGGGGGAGCGTGGCCATTGGGATCGGGATCCCTCTCTCTGGTGCGTGCGTGTGGGAGGAGGGAATCGAGGAGAGGGAGAGGGGATCAGGCATGACTCTGTGCGTGCGAGCGTGGCGGCGGCGCAGGAGTACGAGAGGGGGAGGGGGAGGATCAAGCGGGGAGAGGGTTCGGGTGCCTAGGGTTAGAGGAGGTTGGATGGCCTCCAGGGGATGGTTGGGCCGGCCTGGAGCAAATTGGCCGGCCTCACTGGGCTTCCCAAGGAGCCGACTAGGCTTCCTCTCCTTTCTGATTTACCTTTACTCCTTTCTATTTACTAGATGACCAGTTGCGCCCATGGCGCAAAAAGCGAGATCAAGCCCATGCACATGTGACTGATTTTGAACCAACTTCATGGATACTTATATCCCATTAATTACAATATAGATGATACCATGATAGACTAAAAGGAAGTAATAAGATCGCTTGATAATAGCATACATTGGTTTACCCGTTGTGCCGATGGTGCAAAGGGCGAGAGGGAACCAAGCAAGAGTGTTTAGATAATATTTAGATACGATGTTCAAACATAGTGTTATATATTCCATTGCATGGTACCAAGATGGCTAAAAACAAAGTCATGAGACCAACTCATGATAGAAAGCAAGCTGGATTACATAGTTCCATCTGCATTGGTATTTCCACACCAATTTAAAAAGATGTTTCATCTACTCTATATTATGAAGTACTGGAGCTGAAAGGATAAGGTGACGCAGAGCACATTATATGGTCGAGAAAAGTAGTGCATGACCTAGGTCTTGAACCTGAGCTATATTATGAGATGATGGCAGTGGTTGCTCATGACGCTATCAAAGGGAGTGCACGATGATATGAGTTCTCCCGCCAATTCCTCAAAGGCAAATGCATGAGTCCAGCTTCTTGTGATTGTATGATAAGCCGAGCAATGACGATGGCAGGTCTGTTTCCAGCTTTGATCAGCAAATTAGTATGCTCTTCATGCATGTGCCCCTTGAGATATTCTTGTGTGAAGTGAGTGGAAAAGTACTGCAATAGATATTAAGCATGGTTAAGATGCAGCTATGAAGATTCATAAAAAGGAGAAAGGACAGGAACAGAATACCATTTGTTGACCACTTGTTGCGAACATCTTGTTCATGGTACAGACATAGTAGGAAGAGAAATTTTGTTTCCGTCTAGTATTAAGCTGTTCAGAGTGTCAACATGCTGTTTGTATAGTGTTACCTCATTCCCAAACAAGAAAATAGTAGCTCAGCTCATCTATGTACCCATGAATGCGGACATCTATTTAATTTGAAGGCTAATTTAATTATCATGCCTAAATGTGGTATAAATGGGGCGACACCGTTAGCTTCTTACCACGGATAATGCATTTTCCATCATCCAGAGTGATCCTCCTGCGTGCATATTCAGTTACTGGGCAATATGATGCCAAATCTACACAGAGAAAAAAATGGCTATTACTTCATACCCCCTACACATCCAGAGGGATCCTCTTGTGTGCATATTCAGTTACTGTGTCACAAAATAACATGATGCCAAATGATAAGCATGTATGAGGAAAATTAAAATGTTCAATAAAGATTTCTCTAAAGGGCATATGATGCAAACTTTGAGAACAACAGGACTTCCAACTCGCTGGAACTGTAGTCGCACACATGAACATACTATGCTTCAAGTACCAGAAAGACAGTAGAACACATGGAAACAAACATGTGGATACCAATCGCTTATTCAGGCACAGAGTAAGAAGCCTATACGCAATAATGAACGGTAGTCTGATTAAAGAAGATCAGGTGTTGGGGAAAATATACCTTGTCGTCGCTGAAATTTCACTTGGAGGCATCTATGGCGACTTGATGTGGCATGCATGAAATCTTCTTTGGTAATAGGCAAGTAAAAGTCACATTTTAGTTTTGAAGCAAGCAGACAAAGTCTGTGAATATATACTATAGTCCATGCAAAGCAGACAAGATCCACGTATTAGCAATTTATTAAAACAGGAAAAAAATCAGCATATACATTTCCACGCATTAACATCTAACCAACTAAAAACCAGAGAGAGGAAATCGAAAACTTCTATTTTTAGGCCTGACAACATTGTCACCAAAGACTGGGAAGCATGGATTGCATGCGCCAATTAAAATTTACCAGGCAAAAAATAAGACATCATTTTCCATCAACACTTATATGCCAGTTAAAAAGCATGATCCATTATGGTCTTAGTAGTAAACAACTCGGATAGAAGCATAGGCTAATGTGAGGCAGTTACACATGCCGCAAAAGCATCCTAAAGACGGATGTTTTTCACACAAGCTATATTAGTAGAGAAACTATTGCTCAGCTTTGTAAATCGTAACCAGAAAAAGGAAAGAGAAGCCTATGAAAAATTGCACAGGAGCACATATTAACAGAAGGAATATCCGACTAAAATATAAAATCCTATAACTTAGTCCTAGAATCCTTTCGTACAAGGAGTGAAGAAATGTTTGTAGTCTCAAGAGCCTCGTCGGTACAAAATCTTTCAACTATTTTGTTACCCATGTCAATATCCATCAGTTCCAGCGGCTGCAATCAAGAGTCAAGAATAAACCAGATTGGTAATTAAACAAATGACAAATTTAAGCTCCAGTTAAGTCAAGCATATATAAAAAAACATGCCCCTGAACTTAATTTTCGTCATTTGGGGGATGTATAGCATGGAACTGCAGATATGCCAATGGGGAGTTCTAATTCAGAGCACCTCTGAATAAAGAGTGTGCAGTAAGAAATGATAGCAGTATTTATACTCAGGGTCGCCGGAGACATGCATCGAAGGAAATATGTGCATTGTACCACCATATTTCTTGGTTGACTCAACCAAGTCACATACTTTCTCCTGCTACCGACGTCTGTGTTACTACAAGGGGAAGAAAAAAGTTCAACTATTACCACTCCACTTTCAGTATATATACGGTGCCAACAACTTGGCATAGAACCTAATGTTTTCTGTGAGTTCATGGATCGGCCATTGGGAGAATATTACAGGGTGGAGGCATAAGGAGAATAATCAAATAGCAAGACTGTACAAGAAAATAAGCTGCAACTTGCAAGTCATGAAATTCTGTTTAAATTTATAGGTCATATTAGATGCATAGGAAGTACAGGTAAATACAGAAGTTCAGCTTCAAGCCACTCATCAAATATGGGGGACCTCCCTTGCTATGCCCAGACCAACAAAAATTGAACTGTCGATACAACTGGACTGACAAAATGAACTATTGAAAGGGAAACCTACTATTTTTTGCAGAACATTTTCAATTTGACAATGCAAAAAGTAGTAAACACCACAAGATGTGATTTTTTTTCCCATTCCTCAATCGAGAGTAACGATCAACAACCAGCTCATGTTGCAAATATATTTCAACTGAACAAAGCAGGCTACATCCAGCAATAACTTGACCTAAGTTTCTACTTGTGACCTTTTATAGTGCTTGTTTATGCCATGAACAATAAGGAGTGGAAATTAATATATCCCGAACCAATATTTCGAAATTTGTAGAGGCCAAGTAATTCATTAATCTAATGTTTCCTGGTGAGACACACCATTCATCCATAGCAGGTTAGGCAAGCAAGCTTAACTAACCTACTGCAATGGCCGCTGCTGCACCACGAGCGTCGGGGAAGACGTCCAGGGAAGAAGGCGGCGGCGCGAGAGGCCGTGGGGCCGGAGGGTCGAGGAGCAGGGGAGGCTGGAGATGCTGAACGGCGCGGACTCGAATGGGGCTCGAGGAAGGGAAGGATTGGTCCTTTGTGCGCTAGGTTTTCGGGACGCATTAGTGCCTTTCGTGCTGGACAAAATAACTTGCAAATCAAAATCTGTATAACTTTACTCCTGAGCCTGGCCAACATTAATTAGCATGGCCCCTTTTGCTCATATTTGTACATTTAGTCGGCAAACCTTTCCGAAATTGTATCTGAAAGAAACTGCTACTATCTTTTGCTTGTTCTCGCAAAGAATTAAATCCATAGTATGCCAAGAAGCTATGGAAAATTTGCAATTGCTTCAAAGAATATAATACATTGCAGAAATAAAATACTCTATCAGAGAGTTGGCAGGCGAGGTAGTGGGGACAGAGCAAGAACTAACTTTGAGAGGAGATGGGCAGACTCTTGCGTCGTGCCCTGGCTGACCCCTACGCTTACGCCATGCCTCATGTATCCATTCCTCATTCCTCTGTGCTGTGATAGAAATTCAGAATGGCAAATAAAAGTATTCTTAGATTGCAGCCTTCATTTCTTATCCTTTAGTAGGCACATTTGATTCTGAAGGAAGAAGATGGGAAATATGCATATAGCAAGGAATAGTAAAAAGATGTTCTTTCAAACTTGCATGGCTATTTGTTTTTTCTGTAAACATGCCAATCTACTGCCATCTCGCTGGCCTTAATTTCTTACCTTTTCATAGATGCAAATTTGATTTTGAGCAAGTAGAGAAGCAATATACGATAGCATACATCAAGAAATAGTAGATGAATGTTCTTTCTTTTCAGCCTTAATTCTTTTCAGCATATATACGACCATCGTTTTTTCCTGTAAATACACTGATGTACTACCATCTCACTGCAAATTATGTATTGTGCAAAGGAAAAATCATTTTACTTTTCAGCATATATATACGATCATACGGTAGTCACACATATAAGCAGCACCACAAAAACAAACACACAAACACGACACCTGGAAAAACCAGGAATAGAAAGGAATTAACACGATAATAAGCAGTAAACAATATAGGGTAGAAAAGTGCAGCGCTAAGGGAAGAAGGACAAGGACAAACCTAAAAAACTATCAAAGGGATGAAACAGTAATCTGAGAGGGTGAGGCGGCATGGTGCAGATTTGGTTTTCTGAAATAAAGCATTGGCAATTAACAAAAAAAATCATCACACAAGGCCAGATATATGAATGACAAACATATTAAAATCTCCTTAAAGCTTGCAAGCCAGTAGTAATATAGGTAGGAACGATGTATTCCCCGTCACATTGAGGGAAGAAAGGGGAAACACATGGTCTGTGAGGAGATTAGGAGAACGAACAACTATAAGGACCAACGGATCTGACACGTACCTCAACCAGCTTGCCGGCGGCGCCGCCTCCATGACGAACCACGACGGCCTCCTCCATCTCCCCAGCAGGTCAAGCCCACCCTGACCAACCCGTTGCTTCTTGTCCTCGGCACCTATCTCCCCTGCTCCTTGCAACAATGGCGACATGGGAGAGAGAGAGGAGGATAGGTGGCAAGATCTGCGCCCGATCCAGAATCACGGCACGCGGCGCGTGATGCCGGCGACCTGCACCGGATCCGGCTGGGCCGAGAAGTGCCGCAGCCGCTGCTGTACCTCAAGCGCCGGGGAGAGAAGGCCGCGTCGGCTGCTGCATGGAGCCGGCGGTGTGACGGTAGGGAAGGAGGGGATCAGGGGAGGGGAGAGCACGTGAGAGAAGGCAAGGGAGAGGAGATATTTTCACGGGTGGCCGCTGGGTGCAAACGATGACTGTAAAAAAACACCCTGCCAACCCACGATCAATTCGCCCTGCTTTTCACCCGGACAGAAGCACGCACACACCGGCCGCTGCGAGGCTGGCCGTGCGCAAGGCTGGCCCATGTGTCAGTCGCTCTAGCCCGGTTACTTGGAGTACAGAAGAACGAGCGACCGGATGTTTACCACCACGATGAAAGGTACGACATCGCTGGCCAGCGAGGCAAATCGAGTGTTTAGGATGAATTTGAAATGGGGATGGCGCTAGAATGGCGGGTTGGGTAGCTGGATTTATATGTTCAATTGCACAAAGAGAAATAAAAATAAAGTACAGAGGGTTTTGATTGGATGTGAGCTGAGAGGGAAATATTTATGGAAACCATGAAATATGCCCGATTTAATAAAAGTGGTTTGGGAATTTTTAAGGACAAAAAAATAATTCATGTTTGAATTAAAATTCAAACTTGAACCATTTTTTAACCCAACCAAAACAACTTCAAATGATCTGAAATTTGACAGAGGGGTTAAAGGAAAGGTGAATGGTTTATAGGAAAAAGAATGAACATTTATGGACGATAGAAAATGGCACTTCCAAAAATGAAAGGAATAAGAAGGAAGAAGGTGGTGATGATACATGGGTAGATTTGAGAGAGAAGGGAAGGGGTTGATATAAACTACAAGAATAGAGCAATACAACATCATGAAGAATGCAACACACATGGTGATATGATGAAATGCAAAATGGCAAGAGGCACGATGCAATGCAAACAATGATGACATGGCAAGATGCAACACGCAAGCGAATGGCAAGACAACAACAGCGAATAACTGGAAGACACCTGGCGCATCGGACTCGGGGTGTCACAATTACGTTGTGGTGTTCCAGGTGGCGTGAGTTGCAAAACTATTCCGCATTGTTTCAAATGAAGACCAAACTCGTAACTTAGATATTCTCCTCCACGATCAGATCATAGAAACTTTATTTTCTTGTTACGATGATTTTCCACTTCACTCTGAAATTCTTTGAACTTTTCAAATGTTTCAGACTTATGTTTCATCAAGTATATATACCCATATCTGCTCAAATCATCTGTGAAGATCAGAAAATAACGATACCCGCCGCGAGCCTCAACACTCATCGGATTGCATACATCAGTATGTATTATTTCCAATAAGTCAGTTGCTTGCTCCATTGTTCCAGAGAATGGGTTTTAGTCATCTTTCCCACGAGGCATGGTTCGCAAGCATCAAATGATTCATAATCAAGTGATTCGAAAAGCCCATCAGCATGGAGTTTCTTCATGCGCTTTACACCAATATGACCTAAACGGCAGTGCCACATATAAGTTGCACTATCATTATTAACTTTGCATCTTTTGGCTTCAATATTATGAATATGTGTATTACTATGATCGAAATTCAATAAACCATTCACCTTTTGTGTATGACCTCAGAAGGTTTTATTCATGTAAGAAGAATGACAATTATCCTTGACTTCAATGAATAACCGTATTGCAATAAACATGATCCAATCATATTATGCTCTATGCAAACACCAAATAACATTTATTTTAGGTTCAACACTAATCCTGAAGGTAAAGGGAGTGTCCGATGGTGATCTTATCAACCTTGGAATCACTTCCAACTCACATCATCACCTCGCCCTTAACTAGTCTCTGTTTATTTTGCAACTCTCGTTTTGAGTCACTACTCTTAGTAACTGAACCAGTATCAAATACTGAGGTTTTTTGATAAACACTAGTAAAGTACACATCAATAACATGTATATCAAATATATACTTTTGTTCACTTTGCCATCCTTCTTATTCGCCAAGTATCTAGGGCAGTTCCACTTCCAGTGACCATTTCCTTTGCAGTAGAAGCGCTCAGTTTCAGGTTTGGGTCTAGATTTGGGCTTCTTCATGGGAGTGGCAACTTGCTTGCCATACTTCTTGAAGTTCCATTTCTTTCCCTTGCCCTTTTACTTGAAACTAGTGGTCTTGTCAACCATCAACACTTGATGCTTTTTCTTGATTTCTACCTTCGCCGATTTCAGCATTGCGAAGAGCTTTGGGAATCATTTCCGTTATCCCTTGAATATTAGAGTTCATCACAAAGTTCTAGTAACTTGGTGATAGTGGCTAGAGAATTCTGTCAATCACTATCTTATTGGGAAGATTAACTCCCACTTGATTCAACTGATTGTAGTACTTAGACATTCTGAGCACATGCTCACTCATTGAGCTATTCTCCTCCATCTTATAGGCAACGTACTGTCAGAGGTCTCATACCTCTTGATACGGGCATGAGTATGAGATACCAATTTCAACTCTTGGAACATCTTATATGCTCCGTGGCGTTCAAAACATTTTTGAAGTCCCGGTTCTAAGCCGTAAAGCATGGTGCACTAAACTATCAAGTAGTCATCATACCGAGCTTGTCAAACATTCATAACGTCTGCATCTGCTCCTGCAATAGGTCTGTCACCTAGCGGTGCATCAAGGACATAATTCTTCTGTGCAGTAATGAGGATAATCCTTAGGTCATGGACCTAGTCTGCATCATTGCTACTATCATCTTTCAACATAGTTTTTCTCTAGGAACATATCAAAAATAAACGGGGAGCTACATCACGAGCTATTGATCTACAACATAGTTATGCAAATACTATCAGGACTAAGTTCATGATAAATTAAAGTTCAATTAATCAAATTACTGAAGAACTCCCACTTAGATAGACATCCCTCTAGTCATCTAAATGATCACGTGATCCAGATCTACTAAACCATGTCCAATCATCACGTGAGATGGAGTAGTTTTCAATGGTGAACATTGATGACCCACAAGTGTAGGGGATCTATCATAGCCTTTTCGATAAGTAAGAGTGTCAAACCCAACGAGGAGAAGAAGGAAATGATAAGCGGTTTTCAGCAAGGTATTTTCTGCAAGCACTGAAATTATCGGTAACAGATAGTTTTGTGATAAGGTAATTTGTAACGGGTAACAAATAGTAAAAGTAAATAAGGTGCAGAAAGATGGCCCAATCCTTTTTGTAGCAAAGGACAAACCTGGACAAATTCTTATATAAAGGAAAGAGCTCCTGAGGACACATGGGAATCATCGTCAAGCTAGTTTTCATCACGCTCATATGATTCGCGTTCGGTACTTTGATAATGTGATATGTGGGTGGACCGGTGCTTGGGTACTGTCCTTACTTGGACAAGCATCCCACTTATGATTAACCCCTATTGCAAGCATCCTCAACTACAACAGAAGTATTAAGGTAAACCTAACCATAGCATGAAACATATGGATCCAAATCAGCCCCTTACGAAGCAACGCATAAACTAGGGTTTAAGCTTCTGTCACTCTAGCAACCCATCATCTACTTATTACTTCCCAATGCCTCCCTCTAGGCCCAAACAATGGTGAAGTGTCATGTAGTCAACGTTCACATGACACCACTAGAGGGATGACAACATACATCTCATCAAAATATCGAAGGAATACCAAATTCACATGACTACTTATAGCAAGACTTCTCCCATGTCCTCGGGAACAAACGTAACTACTCACAAATCATATTCATGTTCATAATCAGAGGGGTATTAATATGCATAATGGATCTAAACATATGATTTTCCACCAAATAAACCAACTAGCATCAACTACAAGGAGTGATCAACACTACTGGCAACCCACACGTACCAATCTGAGGCTTTGGGACAAAGATTGGATACAAGAGATGAACTAGGGTTTGAGATGAGATGGTGCTGGTGAAGATGTTGATGGAGATTGACCCCCTCACGATGAGAGGATCATTGGTGATGACAATGGTGATGATTTTCCCCTCCCGGAGGGAAGTTTCCCCGGCAGAACAGCTCCGCCGAAGCCCAGATTGGTTCCGCCAAGGTTCCGCCTCGTGGCGGTAGAGTTTCGTACCGAAAGCTTGCTTATGAGTTTTCCCTCGACGAAAGACTCCATATAGCCAAAGATGGGCATCAAAGGGCCACCATGGGGCGCGCCTAGGGGGGTAGGGCGCGCCCCCCACCCTCATGGACGGTGGGTGGCCCCCCTCTGGTACTTCTTTCGCCCAATATTTTTTATATATTCTGAAACGTGCTCCCTGAAGTTTCAGGACTTTTGGAGTTGTGCATACTAGGTCTCTAATATTTGCTCCTTTTCCAGCCCAGAATTCCAGCTGCCGGCATTCCCCCTCTTCATGTAAACCTTGTAAAATAATAGAGAATAGGCATAAGTATTGTGGCATAATGTGTAATAACAGCCCATAGTGCAATAAATATTGATATAGAAGAATGATGCAAAATGGACGTATCAACTCCCCCAAGCTTAGACCTTGCTTGTCCTCAAGCGAAAGCCGATATCGAAAAGTATGTCCACATGTTTAGAGATAGAGGTGTCGATAAAATAAAATACGGACATGAGGGCATCATGATCATTATTAGAACAACAACATTATATATATATATATATATATATATTGTCATATGATCTCTTATGCTAAAGTAACAATTCGATCACAATTTCAAGTATGAATCAGAAACTTCATTGAGAACCAACAAACTATAATCTCAGTCATTGAAGCAATTGCAATTTATCATAACATAGGAAAAGAGTCAATATAAGAGCTTTTCAGCAAGTCCACATGCTCAACCATCATTTAGTCTTTCACAATTTCTGACACTCACGCAATATTTATGGGTATTAAGTTTTAATTGGACACAGAGAAAGATAGGGGCTTATAGTTTTGCCTCCCAACCTTTTACCTCAAGGGTAATGTCAACAATAATAGTTCATGAAAACTCACATCCAATTAGCTATATATATCTGGATCTTTCCAACGCATTGTGCTTGCCAAAGGATAAAATGTAAAAAGGAAAGGTGAAGATCACCATGACTCTTATATAAAGTAATAGAAAATAATAAAAGATAGGCCCTTCGCAGAGGGAAGCAGAGGTTGTCATGTGCTTTTATGGTTGGATGCACAAAATCTTAATGCGAAAGAACGTGCTACCTCTTGAGCATGCGTTGGTTTTCCCTTGAAGAGGAAAGGGTGATGCAGCAAAGCAGCGTAAGTATTTCCCCTCAGTTTTTGAGAACCAAGGTATCAATCCAGTAGGAGACCACACGCGAGTCACCTCGTACCTACACAAGCAAATAAGAACTCGCAACCAACGCGATAAAGGGGTTGTCAATCCCTTCACGGCCACTTGCAAGAGCGAGATCTGATAGAGATAATAATAATAAGATAAATATTTTTGGTATTTTTATGATATAAATTGAAAGTAAAGATTGCAAAATAAAATAGATTGGAAACTTGTATGATGGAAAATAGACCCGGGGGCCATAGGTTTCACTAGTGGCTTCTCTCAAGATAGCATAAGTATTATGGTGGGTGAACAAATTACTGTCGAGCAATTGATAGAATTGAGCATAGTTATGAGAATATCTAGGTATGATCATGTATATAGGCATCACGTTCGTGACAAGTAGACCGACTCCTGCCTGCATCTACTACTATTACTCCACACATCGACCTCAATCCAGCATGCATCTAGAGTATTAAGTTCATAAGAATGGAGTAACGCTTTAAGCAAGATGACATGATGTAGAGGGACAAACACACCGCAAAAGAAGATTACATCGAATAGATCTCTAAGAGAATCGAGGAGAACTTTATATTGAGATCCAAAGAGAGAGAAGAAGCCATCTAGCTAATAACTATGGACCCGAAGGTCTGAGGTAAACTACTCACACATCATCGAAGGGGCCATGGAGTTGATTTAGAGGCCCTCCATGATCAATGCCCCCTCCGGCGGAGCTCCAAAAAAGGCCCCAAGATGGGATCTCTTGGGTACAGAAGGTTGCGGTGGTGGAAATAGGGTTTCGTGGTGCTCCTGGATGTTTTCAGGGTACGTAGGTATATATCGGAGGAAGAAGTAGGTCGGTGGAGCCACAAGGGGCCCCTGAGGGTGGAGGGCGTGCCAGGGGGGTAGGCGCGCCCCCTGCCTCATGGCCTCCTCATTGGTTGCTCGACGTCCACTCCAAGTCCTCTGTATCACGTTTGTTCCAAAAATCACACTCCTGAAGGTTTCATTCCATTTGGACTCCGTTTGATATTCCTTTTCTGCAAAACACTGAAATAGGCAAAAAAACAACAATTTGGGATGGGCCTTTGGTTAATAGGTTAGTCCCAAAAATAATATAAAAGTGTATGAATAAGCCCATTAAACATCCAAAACAGAATATATAATAGCATGGAACAATCAAAAATTATAGATATGTTGGAGACGTACCAAGCATCCCCAAGCTTAATTCCTGCTCGTCCTCGAGTAGGTAAATGATAAAAACAGAATTTTTGATGTGGAATGCTTTCTAGAATATTCTTCAATGTATTTTTCTCTATTGTGGCATGAATGTTTAGATCTGAAAGATTCAAGATAAAAGTTTATTGTTGACATAAAATAGTAATAATCTAAGTATGCTAATCAAGCAATTATGTCTTATCAAAATATCATAGCCAAAGAAAACTTATCCCTACAAAGTCATATAGTTTGTCCATGCTTCATTTTCGTCACACAAAATGCTCTCATCATGCATAACCCCGATGACAAGCCAAGCAATTGTTTCATACTTAGCGTTTTCAAACTCTTTCAACTTTTACACAATATATTAGCGCGAGCCATGGACATAGCACTATGGGTGGAATAGAATATGATGATTGAGGTTGTGTGAGAAGACAAAAGGGAGAAAGTCTCACATTGACGCGGCTAATCAACGGGCTATGTAGATGCGCACCGATTGATGTCAATGTAAGGAGTAGGGATTGCCATGCAACGGATGCACTAGAGCTATAAATATATGAAAGCTCATCAAAGAAACTAAGTTGGTGTGCATCCAACTCGCTTGCTCACGAAGACCTAGGGCATTTTAGGAAGCCCATCATTGGAATATACAAGCCAAGTTCTATAATGAAAGATTCCCACTAGTATATGAAAGTGATAACATAGGAGACTCTCTATCATGAAGATCATGGTGCTACTTTGAAGCACAAGTGTGGTAAAATGATAGTAGCATTGCCCCTTCTATCTTTTTCTCTCATTTTTTTTGTTTTTTTGTTTTTGGGGGGCCTTCTCTTTTTTATGGCCTCTTTTTTTCGTCCGGAGTCTCATCCCGACTTTTGGGGGAATCATAGTCTCCATCATCCTTTCCTCACTGGGACAATGCTCTAATAATGATGCTCATCACACTTCTTTTTACTTACAACTCAAGAATTACAACTCAATACTTAGAACAAAATATGACTCTATGTGGATGCCTCCGGCGGTGTACTGGGATATGCAATGAATCAAGAGTGACATGTATGAAAAAATTATGAACAGTGGGTTTGCCACAAATACGATGTCAACTACATGATCATGTGTGGCAATATGACAATGATGAAGCGCGTCATAACAAACGGAACGGTGGAAAGTTGCATGGAAATCACTACAAAAAAAATACACTTCCGTGATGATACGTGTTTGTCACAGTAGGTCACTTTTTTGTCATGCATGTACATCCATGACAAATTTATGACAGAATCAAGATAGTCATACCTGTGCTGTCGTAGAAGTGTTCCATGACATTACCAAAATTATCATCACGAAAGTGTCCAATTCCATGACAATAAATCGTGCATCACAGAAGTGCTTTCGTCAAGGGTGACCGACACGTGGCATCCACCGTAACGGAACGCCGTTAAGCTATCGGGTCGGGTTTTGGATCCGATAACCTGTTAACAGCCCCGGCCAATGGGGATTTTCCACGTGTAAAACATCATTGGCTAGAGGAAACACGTGTCGGCTCTTCATCGGGACAGATGTCATCAACTCACTGGAGAGAAGGCGCCTATGATATGTCGACACGTGGCATGGCCCAACAAGTTTAAATGGGCCGGCCCAACTAATGGCCCACAAGATTTTGTGTACCATAATGGGCTGGCCCAGCTAAAGGCCCACGAGATTTTGCGGACCATAATGGGCTGGCCCAGCTAAAGGCCCATAAGATTTTGTAGGCCATAATGGGCCAGCCCAGGTAAAGGCCCACAAGATTTTTGTGTGCCATAATGGGTCGGCCCAGGTAAAGGCCCACAAGATTCTTGCGGATCATAATGGGCCGGCCCAGCTAAAGGCCCACGAGATTTCGCCAACATTAATGGGCCGGCCCAGCTGTAGGCCCACAAGATTTTGAGGACCCTAGTAGGCCGGCCCATTAACTGCCTGCCATGTTTTGGGCCAAATGCCGGCCCATATTTGATCTAGTCCATTATTGGCCTGCCACGCTCCGGGCCTAATAGTGGCCCGTATGAGATCCGGCCCGTTAAAGGCCTACCACTTTCTGGGCCAAATTACGGCCCAGATCAGGTCCGATCCTTTAAGAGGCTTTGGGCTCAATTATGGCCCATATCAGATTCGGCCCGTCAACTGGACACTGTGCTTTTGGGCCCACTTGCTAAAGGCCCACTTAGTAATTCGGCCTGATATTAGTTTTGCCCTATTAAGGGCCCGTTTAACATTTCGGCCCTATATTAATTTCAGCCTGTTAAAAGCCCATCATATAGTTGGGCCTAACTATGGCCCGGTTTGCATCCGGCCTGCTCGCAGCCGATATCTGATTGGGCCAAACAAGGACCGAGATAATTTTTTGGCCAGTTAAAAGCCCATGATTTGATTCGCACAATCATGGGCCGGGGTTCATTTCGGGCTGCTGCCGGCCCGCGAGCTGTTCGGCATGTTTCAGGCCCAACCTACATCGTGATTGCATGACAGCCCGATTATGTACCGTAATTTTATGCTTTGGCCGGTTTACTGCGAAGACAGGATATATATACAGTAAAATAACTGCAGCATCGTGAATAAGAAAAAACCTAGACTATACAATAAAGAATTACGACATATTACATCCACTAGGCATCAAAGTTCGCCACTATGATAATAAAGCACAAGCAGATAATAGATTACATACACTGGGCATCAAAGATCGCCACCAGTGCAAATAAACACGCCAACAAAATAATATACAAAACCGACAGCACTTCAATAGAGTTCAGGAAAGGTTAGCCCTATTGGGGAGCTGCAGCGCAAGTAGCTGAGCAAGATGATGAGACTGCACTTGTTCAACACTTATATCTTCCTCACTCTGAAAGATAAACAAGCAGAGAGATGACAGGTTTTGCACATAAAAGTATCAGTGCTGACAATTCATCACATTTCTTACTAACGAATAAAGTTACACACTTTAAATTTGCATTAACACAATATGGTATTGTTCAGGTCAAGACATGGAAGGAAGTGACATTGTGAAGGAGTTGGCAGCTTCACGACACCACTGGATTACAGATCAAGAACTCATAAGTATCAATGGTTAGTGTGCTGTCAATTTATACCATTTCAGATTGGCAAATAAAGAGACGGTTTAAATAATAGTAGAATGATATGACATTGTTCATAGTTAAGACATTGCAGAATATGACATTGTGCTGTAGTGGGTAGGTTCACCACACCACTGGATTACGGATGAAGAACAGAAGCATACATGCAGTGCAAAAGAAGATCACTTGCTCTGTATAGTTTAATTTACATGGTATGAAGAAGGAACTTGGTTGTACAACTGAAAACTTAAATTGAGAAAGGACAAACTTTTGTTTATGAACTACATATAAAACTTTAAACAAGCAATTTGATGAAAACACCAAAAATAAACAGCTATTGCAGTCATGCCTAACCAAATATATACAACAAAGTTTGAAGGCTTGAGATGGATAAACTTACATTATTGGTGGAGACAGGCTCTATAAAGGCCTTGTCCATGCTGATGGGGGGGGGGGGGCAATTCAAGAAGTTTACCACAGTATCTTCTTCAAAAGCATTGCCTTTATTCTACATTTTGTTAAGAGTAAATATAGATGTGATAATATACGAAAAATGGAGAATATTTAAGATAAGATGAAGAGTGATGCTACATAACCAAGTAGCTATAAATGTAAGTGCAGCGATACAGGCAAAAGGTACAGGCAAGAGCAATGCACAGCTAAAATTCTTCAGTACCAACCTTATGGTAAGAGTAAATATAGATCTGATGTGTAGAAAATGGAGGGCAAAGGAAAATAAGTTGCAGAGTGATGGTACATGAACAACTACCTGTCATTATAAGTACACTGATAAAGGACAGCATGTACTTACAAGAACAATGCAGAGCTAAAAAACATTGGCATTGGATATATTCTACACTAATGTAACCATTCATACAGATCAGATGGAGCGAACAATTGATAAGAAAGCTATCATGCATACTGCTGTCACATAATGAACCAGGTACGTATGCAAGTACAGTGATACAGGACAACAGGTACTAACAAGAGCAAAGCAGCAGGCAACATATTTGTGATATCGTGTCGTTCTTGTCAAACCAGAATTCTTCTTCGAGCAGATTTCCTGCAAAAAAGATCCGTAAGGCACATGCAGAAAAGTAGAAGTTCAAATTGTCATGTGATTTCATAGACAGTACCTCATCCTGGGAACGAGACCAGTGCATAACAAGGTTTTTCATTCAATGTCTTCTAAATTTAGCACAGGAGACTTCACCGGAAATTCGTTTATAGACTTGCCATCAAAGTGTGATTTCCTCAGGTAACACCGATACTGCTGCAATGCTTCCTTGAAAAGCACAAGCAAGCTTTGCTCGTCATGACTATCCAGATTGATCCTCGCCTAGTTACAACAATGTAATGTAAATCATTGATGTGTTCAATCAGCAGAAAACAGGAAAATAATAACCATGAATAATAGCACTTACACGTAAGTTGGACATGAAGATGTGAAAATGGTGTATGTCTTCACAATAATCTTCCCATGATGGGAATATATGCATGTAGTCCCTAACAACATTGAAAGCATTGTCTTTTAAACTGGGAGTAAACGGAATGGGGTTCCAATCTGCAGGAATTGGCCGTCTCTACAGTTGGGATAGGTCTTCGGCCGGTGGACTTGATGTACTTTTTGCTGGAGTGGGATTTTTCTGTGGTACAGCTGGTTCTATGGCAAATGAAATCGGTATACCTTTTGCTGGAGTGCAGGTCCTGTGTGGTGGGGCTAGTGGTGTGGCCAGTGAAGTATGGGTACAGTCTGCTGGAGTCGGTCCTACGTTTTGTGTCACTGGTTGTACAGCCAATATAAGTGGGGTGCTGTCTAATTTCTCCGGCACCACCATGTCTTTCAAGGACTTTGCTGGTGCTCCTTCAGGTTCGGCAATCACCCTCTTCCTTTTTGATGTCTGATGCACAAGAACAGCATTTGAGTGGAAAAACATGGTATGATGACAGATGGAATATGTATTGATAATGGATGGGCATGGCATCTCGACATATATGATGAGTAAACTAAGCAGATGGCAGTGCAACAAAGTAGAAGAAATGCAAGACAACATATGCAAGATACGCGCAATCAATAAAACCTTGCCAAATTAGAACAAACACCTTGATGGGTGAACAGGACAGGCCATATGCCTTTGACTCCTCGAGGTTAGAATAGTCATTAGGATGATATTCTGAACAAGAATCAACAGGTGGGGACCATACGAGTTTCATTACTTCCAGAATGGCACTCAATGCCTTGCTGCCAATTTTGTAAGTCATTGCAGTGTTCCACAATATTCTTCTGATGCGCAGATTCTGATATTCACTGTAATTGCGTATAATATCTGAGAACCATGAAAACATAAATAGTTGTGAGATTATCTTTGTAATGCAGATGATATTCTAATATAGGGGCGCCCCTGTAAACAATTGTGTGCTATCACTGGATTCTGATGAGAGAGCTCATGTGTGCTGTAATATGGTGCGTGCATTTATATAATCTGGCACAAGTACACAAAAAATAGGCTCCAGAAGTAAGGATAGCTGGCAGATGATAGGTTCATAATATACTGTATAGAGAGTTTATTGCCAAACCATGATAACAAGAGCACACAACAACTAGGTAGATTATAGTGTACATAACAGGGGTACACCATAACTAGGATATATAAATCGAGAAAGTGGAACTTGCTGGAAATTACAGTGTTGTATTGCCGCTCTATCAGCTGTTGACTACAGATGTCCCTGCTCCCCTTCCTGACAAGGAACATACTGTACTTCCCATACAGAACACCGCACGGGCCGCCGGCTGAACCACCGGCCCCATCACCTGTGTTCCTCCGCCACCCCCACCCCCGCCCCCACCCGCGTCGAGTTTTCTTCATTCGACGAGGCCCCACCACCGCCCCCCACAACCACCGTCCCCACCCGAGCCCCTTCGATAGCACCGGCGAACTCCGACGAGCTTTGAAAAATCGACTGACCCAATTTTGAAATTTAGTCTACTGTGATTTAACTAGTGTGGAATATAAAAGGGGAAAACCATAAGCATTGTGAGTATGGTGTTGAGCGTGCCATGGCGGATCTAAAGGTGCAAACCGGACAAAGGCAACTTCGCAACCAAGACAGAAATCAGAGTAAAGCAGTGGTGATCTATTTTCTTGCTGCGATAAATAAGTTGAGTAGATACAAAAGAGTACCATCTCTGGTGCGGCGCCGTGTACGCATCTGCTGAGAATTTGACGGTGCCGCGGTAGCGATGGCTGTCGGTGGCGTGGAAGCAGATCTAGGAGGGTAGACGGTGGCGGTGGGGCGCGGTGGACGAGACGGTCGTAGGAGCGGCGCCGGCAAGGTGGACGAAGGCGGGGATGAAGCGAGAGGACGGGATGCAAGGATCCTGGTCCGAAGCCGTGGATGAGAGAGGTCCATCTCTTGTAATGGACGACGGCATCGGGGTATCAGCTCCAGCATGGTGGAGGAGGACGGTGGTGGATGGGGTGGCGGACGGCGGCGGATGGAGGAGGGTGGGGTGGAGAGGGTGTTTTGGCGCCCACGGAGTACGAATGGGGAAAAAGGAGGTAGAGAGGAAAGGGGGAACCATGTATTCAGGGCACGCTTGTCTCAAATGCGAGAAAATTTACAAACTTAGCCCCCGTTTCAAATTTCTACTACATCACAGCAACACTAGTTGGTTGGGGATAGGACGGTACTCCCGCATACACCGAATATTTGCCGACGAGAGTTTGTTTTTGGCGCCCACTGTGTATGAATATGAATCGGGGAGGGAGTCGATTTCGGCCGAGGACACACTGTGTTTTGGCGCCCATCGTGTATGAATCCGGGTGAGAGGAGGTTACGTCACGTTTGGGTGAAATTACAAACCTACCCCTATAGAAACCTATAGAAATCCAGCATATAGGCTTTGCATGGCAGGGATAGGCGGTAGTGATTTCCATCTCGCAGATTTTGGTTTCGGGCGGTTACTGCGACTTTCCCCCCTTCGTTCAAATTTTGCGGAGTGCACATTTGCCGTGCCAACTCAATTCGAATCCCGTTTGTATTCTATTTTTTTCGGGCGGGATCCATTTTCAATTGGAATTACATTCTATATACATCATTTTTTATATATACTTTCAAAAGCACAACACCATTATACATAAATATGATTTACAAATGGCATGATCTCAGATTCATAAGGTTGTGTCCATCAATTTGGATTTTTCAAATATTTGAAACCACTTTATGTTGAAATCCAATGTATGCATTCCTCGCTAACTGTCTCCAATTAATGTGTGTTTCATGCGGGTTTTTTTTACTTCTCAAACCAAATATTGATAACTGTCTCCAAATAACTTGTATTTGAAGAATCTATGGATCACCAATATCGATAAACTATATAACATTACACGTGTGCCCAAATTCAAATGAATATGCATGTTTGATACACCAATTTGCATTATGATATTATCGATGTCGTGATCTCCAGTTTAAATATTTGAATCCCCTTTAATCCAGATATTCGTCTCATATAGCTATCACTCATGCTTATATAGGACTATCTCTCTGGACCTATACGCGTTCATCGTCTCTCGGGTATCTCTCGTGCTACTTGTATGTCGACAATGATCTTTTATCTCCGTAACACACTGACGGTACTCTATCCCTCGACCTTCATCACTCTATCTCTCTCTAAGTATATCTTGCTCCCTGCTATGTGTCTCTAACTATGATTCTCCATGTGGAATCTCTTTCTCTCACACAACCACAAAACTTTGTCTCCCGGGGTCTCATTTCTCTCTACTATTCCCATGTGTGCCACTCGCACACCCCTCATACAGAGATGTCTTTCGCTCCTTAGATATGAGAACCTACGACTCTTCCTCTTCAATATCTCTTTCTCACACACAAACACAAACTCTGTCTCCCAGGGTCTCATATTTCTCCATTGTTCTCTTGTATGTCGCTCACACACACCCTCTCCCCCTAGAGGTATCTTGCGTTCCCTTGTATGTCTCTCTAGCTATCACTCTCGTTGTGAAATATCTTTCTCTCTCGCAGACACAAAACTCCGTCTCTCTGGATCTCATTTCTCTCTGATATCTGTTTGTATGTGACTCACACGCACCCTCTCTCTATCTCTCTCACACCCACACACATAACCCAGCCTTCTGATCCACTCGACTCCTATCTCTAACGCACACTAGCTAGCATCTTTATCTTTCTATTTATCTGTTTCTCCATCAACCTTCTTTCTCGCCCTCACTCTTGATTCCTATCACGCACACTACATATGTTTCTCTCTACATGCAGTCAAGTGCCCTCTCACACACATATATAACTTCACCCTTTGAACCACCCGACGGTCATCTCCAACACCCAAACTAGCGGATGTCCCTCTAGCTAGCATCTCCATCTCTGTATCTATCTGTAGTTTCTCCGTCAACATTTCTTTCTCGCACGGAGTCTTGCTTCCTATCACCCACACTATATATGTCTCTCCATACATATGCATTTATAGGTTGGTCTCTTTTGCACAATCGTTGCGCCTCACTCCCTCTGCTCGCCATAGATGCATGCTCCAGCCCACGCCACTATCTCTTAAAGACAAAAACACATGCTCAATTGTCGGGACTTCTTCCATGCATTCTCACATGCATGCATATTGTCATACCGATCCGTCTCTCCCATGTCGTTGATCTTATGACTTATGTCTTCTTTCTTTTATCTCGATCATGCGCGCGCGCACACAAACATCCCACGTATACATGTATACCTCTCACACATGCACGTTCAAGGTCTCTATGTCTCCATACATAGTTAATTACCCTCAATCCTAACGCCACATCGAATCGTTCTCCTCTTTTGTGCACATAACTTCCGCCTGGATGGGTAAAACACACACTCACACTTAACAATCTCCTTCTAGCTACCCCCCCCCGCCTCTCACTCTTCCCCTATATCCCCGAAACCAATAAGACCATCCCTTAGTTTAATTCCCGCCTACATGCACCATCGATATATAGTAGTCTTCCTTGGTGTCTCTCGAACAAACACGTTCTCTCGAAGTCGACTCCTCTCACGCGCACACACCTTCTCTTCCCTCTCTACGGGCATTTTCTCTCTCGCACCCCATCGTTGGTGGCCTCTGCCATACACATCACCTCTCTATGATGAAATCCATGCACACTTAAATTACATCCGCCACAGAGAACCCTGCGACACACACACACACGCACGCACCCCCAACACACACACACTAAGACTCCATCTCTATGTATCACACACACACACACACACACACAAGCACGCACGCCCCCCCCCCACACACACTAAGACTCCATCTCTCTCCCTCTCTCTCACACACACAAACTAAGACTCCATCTCTCTCTCTCTCTCTCACACACACCCCACACACACTAAGACTCCATCTCACACACACATGCTCTAGGCGGAGCATTGGTTCCTACCACCCTTCATCCAACCTTACCTGTATGATAAACAATCACCTTTATTTACTTGCATAACATGGACAAATTCCACTTTACTTTAGTAGTCAGCAAACTTATCATCTGTACCCTTATAAAAAACGATTTGGTGGTGATGGTGTGCCTGCCATCTTGTAATACAGACCGTATGATCTATATCCGAGGATAGAAAGCAAACTACGATAGTTTTACAAAAGATAGCGACACCTCTCTCCACATCATTATCTCCCGCAACCTCATTGCTCAGCAATTAAAAAGGTAATAAGTCTCTGGAACAATCTAGCATGCATGGTGGCCGCTGCCGCCTGCCGGCACCGTCCATCCCCATGCCTCCGCCCATTCCGACCACCAGTCACCTCCACGCTCCACTCCTCCTCACCTTATCTCTCATCTTTCATTTTTTCGATGACATTCTCGAGATACCAGTTTTCTGATAAAATTCTTGAGATATCATTAGTTTTTACACATGGGATTACTCCTGCATGGGTCAATCACAACAGGTGTTCTATAAAAAAATGCATATTGATGTTCGTGCAATGCACGAGAATCTTGCTTGTAATTATATAACACAAATCACGAGTAGGAAGTGACATTTTTTTTGACACAACCACGTTAACATGGCCATGTAAATCACTAGCTAAAGTAAATACCATTATACTTATATCCCGATGCAAAAGTTTGAGTACATGTCCGAAGAGTAGAGTCGCACACACGCACTCTGTCTATCAGAATCTCTCTCTCTCTCTCACACACACACACACACCAGTTACGTGATGCCCACTTAAGCAGACACGTATGTTACAATTTGTGCACCCACGGGTACACGTGATGCTGCGCATTTATTTAAGCCGGAAGGCGAACCGAAACAGTAGCTGCATTCATTCTCCTCCCGCTGCCTCTTCTCTGGTCGTCGTGCCCGGTAGCCATGGGCCGGCCGAAGGTAACAACATATGCCATACTCCCGCTGGAGCGGCGCTTTAATATGGAAATTTTAGTGGTCATGCATGCATCTTTTTGTGCTAGCACTCCTATATAAGGATTGACCGGTCACTTCCCGCGGACGTGCGCGGGCGGTGGAAGAGGAAGGAGAAGGGAAGCGGGCTGTGGAGTAACGTTTTTACCACAATTTCTTAGGAGACTGAGTGCAATAATTGAGTAGTTTTGCAAACTACCAGTACTACACCTGAAACGGTTCAAAACCTATACTCCCTTGCCAGCGCACGCTTCTCGCGTGAAACGGCTAGCGTCGCCCTGGAGCGTCAGTGCCGCATTAATACCCCGCCAGAGCGTAGGTGACCTCTCACTGGCGCCGACTTTGAAGTGGCGCGACGATCGAGAGAGCGCCGCTTCCCGGTGCACGCGACTGCTCCGCGTCGAGGCTGGCCATAGGCCCTGTTTGGATCCATGGGTTAGAGTTAGTTTGAGCTAGTTGGGGCTCAAATAGCCCTAAACTATCCAAGCATGAGGGTTTAAATTGGATCAAGTTGCACCGAACCCACCAAAAAAAACTATCCCACCCAAGAGGTGCTAACTGGAGATAGTTCTCATTGGGACCACTGAAAAATCACTTTTCTCTCTCCATGAAGTGCATTTATTGTCAATCTAACCCTGTCACCCAAACACCTCTTTGGCTACAGTTAGTTCAGGGTTAGTCATGAGTTAGTCTAACCTCTAGCTAAGTTAGAGTATCAAACAGGAGCAGTATAGGACATGCAAGTTGCTCAAAGCATATAGGCAAATTCATACGTGAAAGGATTTTTTTTCTTTTTGAAAACGGAACGTGAAAGGAATTTTTTTAGAATGCTCTTGGCATGTCGCTAACATGTGATAGTTAACCGACCTCAATAGACGGCAGAAACGCCAGCCCGCCGCACTTTGATAGAGACGAGGAGGGAGAAGCGATACAGGCTGCTGGATTACTAGAGATAGGTGTCGCACGGAAGCCAAGAAATATGGTGATAGCGTGGGTTAGCCATGTACTAGTATGATACTACACTGGGCTGCCGTGTTTCGTACTCTCCCAGTCCACTGTGGAGATGATTGGTTAATTTTATATCGCTGAATAATATTAAATATTATGAGTGCAGACGCTCCACCACGAGGTTCCTTGCTCCTTCTCGGTCGTCCGGAATCTATGTTCTTCCACTCTATTTTTTTACGTGAGCTTTGTTCATCCTTTTGCCAACACGCGAGACATCTAGCATCAAGGTGCACGTGTTATGCAAGGATCGTTCCATCTATATGAAGAACACGTGGGACTGGAACTACGAGACGAACATGTACCCAGGAGTGGACGTACGAACCTGAGTAATGTAGCGCAGTAAGTGAAGTAGAAAGGCACAAATGGTATGAACATGCGTGGCATATAGGGTGTGTTTGGTTGCGTTCTCGTCTCAGCATAGTTGTTCCCTCTTCATGCATGCTCAACTCAACACCCCTCTTCATGCATGCTCTCTTCATGCATGCTTCTAGTGTATTTGTGCTAAACTAGTGTGGACTCATGCACCCTCCATACACTCTACCAAACACCCAAAAGTAGGTCGAGAAGGGAACTCTTGGGCGGCATTTGTCTCTTACTACGTACTACCACTAAATGTTGTACGTGCAATGCACGGTGATGTTATGGAGTACGTGCCTAAGTACTCTACTACTACTATATTAGTTGGAGGCACATATTAACTTTTATATTTGTTTACGTGTATGCCCCGAGACCTTCCAACTAGACGTGTCTTTGTCTCCAGGTCGCACTTTGTATCGTTCATACCACTAAGTACTACTACGTGTGGTCTCCGACCCAGAAGTGGAAGAAGTGGAGACGCTCTACCACGCTGTTTTTTTACGCTGGGCTCTACCACGCTGTTCATGTCCCACTCCTTTCGCTGACGTGTGGGACATCTAGCACGTGCCGTGTTTGGCACCCTTCGTCGTAAGAGTTGAAACGCTAGCATTCATCAGAAATAAAAAATAATTATAAATCGGCAGTGATACTATTTTTTTGCGAACCAATCAGCAGTGATACTATACCACGCGGTTTCCTTGCTCCTCGATATCGGAAAGAATACTTCCGTTCGCCAACATGTGGGACGTCGACCATCCTGGTCCACTTGCCATGCACGCAGAACTCCAAGGGAGTCACCCAGGTCGTCGCGCCGCAGTAACAATGACTAATGAGCCGTCAAATCACAGGCCCACTTCCCACTTTGAAGTTGCTTGGACGAAGGAACCATCATGACTTCGTTGAATTCTGCTTCTTGAAGAAAACTACTGTACCAGTAGTACTGCTAGCTACAGTAGTTACTCCAACAGAGGCCTCCTTTTGTTCATAGGATAGGAATATGAAAATCATAGGAAGTGAGATGACATGCATCTCAATTCCTATAGAGAAAGAGATGCCATTTGATGCTTAGGATAGGAATTTTTCCATTTAGTCTAGGCTAATGTACTGGTAATTTGCTCTAAAAACTACAGTAGTAACTAGTAGTACTGGTACATGCTCGTACTCAGACACACACACACACACACACACACACTAACTACTAGTACTACTACTTCTCACATGCTGGCCAGACGCCGTCATTCTCCTTCCCGGCTTTGTCGGCGACACCCCACCGTGCTTGGATCTCCGCCGACCTCTCCGCAGCAGCGCGTGCGTCCTTTTCTTTCTTGCGGCGGCGGGCCTCTCTTTTCTTGAGTGCTTTCTGACTTTTCCGCTCCCTCTGTGCGGCTTTGGCCGCCTCTTGCTCTACCGCCCATTCGGCCTTGGCATCTTCAAATTCCTCCCACATAGTTGTGAGGTCGCGAGCGGCGATGAACTCGGCACGGCGGGATGCCATCGCTTCCCTACCATTTTGTGTGCGGTCGTGGGCGGCGAGGAACTCGGCGCGGCGGGATGCCATCGCTGCCTTACCGGTTAGTGTGCGGCGCGGTGGCATGAACGACGCTTGGTGAGAGCTCTGGGGTGGAGTGGCCGGACAACCGTATAGTGCATTGGTTTGTCAAGAGCTCAAGGACAGAAGACGAAGCAAATTTGGATTCCCCTTCAATCCTGGTCATTTATTACCGAGTAAAATGCATTGGCGGTCATCGAACTTGTCTTGATAGCTCACTTTGATCATTGTATACGAGATATGGTGATTATACGGTCACTGGCTCAGCGTATAGCTCCGTATTTGTCTGGTTGACCAGTCAAACAGTCCGCATGCGCCTCATCAGCTCGTGTTCTTTATCTATCTACGCGGGCCTACCTGTCAATGGAGAAAGAAATACTGTAAAAACCAAAATTATGCTAGAGTCCGGACCGCTTCCGGAGCCCGCTCTCACCGCCCTGGCCCCTCAAGACGCCAGCTGCCCGCCGCATGCATGCATAGCAAGTAGTACTCCTTATGTGGAGGAGAGAGAGGCATTGACAAAGTCAAGGAGTGGGCTCTGCAAGAGCCCGTCTCTACACGTGCTCCTAGGTATAAAAAATAATTCTAAAAAAGGCATAAAAACAATTGTGTCTTAAAAAAGAAAGGTAAAAAACATTTGAGAGGAAATAGATAGAGAGAAAGTGAGAAAAAGCTGTAACCTGGGCATTACATGAGGAAGGAGGGAGTGGTGCACATGCCAAGTTCACTGGGCTGCCGTGTTTCACACTCCTCCGTCGTAACAGTGGAGACAATAGCTTTCATCAAAAATAAACAATGAATACTCGTTGCTCGTCCTCTATATCGGAAAGAATACTTTCATTCGCCGACATGTGGGACGTCGACCATCCTGGTCCACCTGCCATGCACAAAATTATCCTGGTCTACCCCGGTCGTATCGCAGGCCCAACCTTTCCCACTGTAAGTTGTTCGGACGAAGGAACCATCATGACTTCGTTGAATTCCGCTTCTTCAAGAAAACTTACTGTACCCGCAATACTGCTACCACACGCGAAGACTGGACGGCACTGTACCACGTCATATCACTGAAACCCACTAGGGCAAACTAGCCCGCCTAGGTCATCTATTTTGGAACGGAGGGAGTACGTCTCTGCACTGCTATGATTTTGTGTTGCACGTCATATCACTGAAACCCACTAGGCCAAACTAGCCCGCCTAGGTCATCGATCGCTAAGCCTACAATTTTAGGAGCTAGGGCTATTGGTCGATCGACGAGGGATAAGTATAAGCGTACCACGAGCTCATCAGCCCCAACGTTTCTCTTCGGTGAGTGTTTTGCAAGTACTATAGCTCGCACAGTAGCTAGCCTACTAACACCAAGAATCATCAAACAAGCCCTGCTGATATGATAAACAGTTCAAACTTACATCTAATCATGCCATATATTACATCAAAAGCTGGTGAGGATACATCTGTTTCCATAACTCGGAGAGGGTTCGCATGATTCATCGCATGATTCACTATCAAACAAAAGTAGCAAGATCCGCCCACACAAGACAGTGCACTAGCCCTAAGATGGTTTGATAACACGCATCGTTCTGGTAATTAAACACAGGGCAATGCAAACTACCCTGAAGGATTAGCGCGACCAACTATTTCTTGTCATCGATCTCTCGGGCAATGACCACAGCACGGACAGCGGCATGGGAATCGATTTCTGGGGCGATGTCCGCAGGACTGACCGCGACATCGGAATCGATCTCTGGGGCGATGTCCACAGGATGGACAGCGGCATCGGAATCGATCTCCGGGGCGATGCCAACAGGACGGGCCACGACATCGGAATCATCAAGGACGTCCACCGGCACCTGCACAACCCTAACATATTAGCAAGCACATTGCAAATAATCAAAAACCACAACTATGGTAATAAGCCATTATTTTTTACCTTGTGCAGCTCACCGGGGGATCTCATCCCTCCGGGGGCCATCTCCTCGTCCTCGATGGGGGCCATCACCTTGCCAGGGGAATACTGCTTCTCAACGGCGACTATCTCCTCAAACTCGGTCTTGAGCCTCACATAGGTGGCAATCAGAGTTCCTGGGGTAGGCACGGTGGGGCCCTTGCTGTTCTTCCAACTTCCTTTGAGGAGTTCGTCCGCCAACGTCCTCAACTCTTTGGCCAATGCTTGTTTCTTGGAGTTCTTCGTCTCCATGGGTTGGCCCGCCAACATGGTCAACTCGTTGGTCGGTGCTCGCTTCCTGGAGATCGCTGTCTCCAGTGGGTTGTCCGCCGGCAACTCTTTGCCTAGTGCTCCAGGATCCATCAATGAACTGACAAACAAAAAGCAATCGAAAGGAAACCACAATCGCAATGAAAACGGGAAAAGAATAGGATGTGAGAATCGGTCGGTGCTTCGCAAAAAGAAGATTCTTGGAATGAAAATATAGCAGCATAACTGATTCGCCCACCTTTCCTTCGTCGGTACAGAAGAAAAATGGCAGAAGTGAGTAGCCTGGAGTGAGGTTTTCTTCAAGAAAGGGAAGAAAGGGCTTGAACGAGCGTTCCAGTGAAATGATGGTTGCTTCGTCCAGTCCAACTTGGAGGCCACCTTACCACTGCTGGTAAAGGTGTGGGTTTTGTGATATGACGGGTCATGACGGCCACACCGGGGTTACAGGTGAGTCTCGACTGTAGCACCTCGCTGTGATTTGGTGGATGGCACGCGGGCCCGGATGCTTTGAAATGTCCCGCATGTAGATAGAGCGGCTAGTCATATAGGAGTGCTCAATATTGTGCACCGCGACCAAGGCGGAGAGGAAAACGAGAGAACTACGTAATTAATGCATGAGTTTAATTAGGGTAGTTTTGTAAAGTACGAGATACATTCCTCCAATCGCAAAATGCCTTGGTTCATGAGATTTGAGATTTGAGCCCTATAAACCGGAAGGGAGGGAGTACTGCACACGGTGTAGTCTAGTCACTTGTTGAAATCTCTAGAAAGGCAAATACTCCTTTCCGGTTTACAGGGCTATACTACTCCCTCCGTCTAGGTGTGTAAGTCATCTTACGAAAACCAAATAGTCCCAAAACACTTAGGCGCGGTGCATTAACTTCTACCTTGTTTCTTGTTTCTTGACATATCAACCAATAAGAGATGAGAGGTGTGCATGCTTTTAATGACTTGCAATGGCTAGTTCATTGCATGCAATGCTATTAATTAGCAAATAAACATTGGTGACCCCAGGAGGAAACGGTGCTAAGCGCGTGGACCTATGCAGAATGAGTATCAACCAATGGATAATGGAGTTTAATTGTTAAACAATAGCAATTTTGTCTCATGCAAGAGCCTGGCTAGTACTCCAAGGAACCGCACCACGCGAGCGTTCGCAACTGCCACGTTCGGGTTGCGCTTGGCTCTTCGCCTCTTCGAGAAGACGAACAATAATGATGTTACTCCTACTTCTACAGTATCGAATCCACTGCTGCATGTCCGTCCACCTCGTGCGGGAGGGATAGCGAAAGCTTCAACTTACTGCTCCTGCCTTTGCGTCCATGACAGGTGGGCCCAACAGGTGGTTGGCCCTCCTGTCATGCAGCCAAAGGCAGGTGCAGTTAAGGCACCGGAGCTCAGTCCGCGAGGGAGAGGGCGTTGTAGTAATCAAATTTCTCGGTCTTGTACGAGTTGACGAAGATAGGGGTTGCTTGCTTGCTAGGGTTGCTCACTACGTATATATAGGCCGGAGCCTCCGCGCTTGCTTGCTAGGGTTGCTCTATTCACACACTCTCATCCTCTCCAGATTTAAACAAGATAGGGGTAGTAACACTGTCTTTCTCCCTTCAAAAAACACTGGCTTTCTATCCTCACCGCTGGTTACAGATCCGGACGTATCCCCCTCCGCCGGTGAAGGGGAGGAGGGGCAGCGTTTAGGCCGTCGTCGACAGCGAGGGAGGAGACCCACTGCCGGCCGCACCGTTATCTCTGGCCGAGCGCCGGCGCGGGAGGTCCTCCGATCCCTTCGTCGTTGCCTGTGGGCGGATCCGGCCTCCCGCCGCCCACCTATCCACATCCCGACGACCTTCAGGTATATCATCGTTCGAAACCGCCTTAGCTCTACTTCCCCAGCTCGCTGCATGTGCATCATTTTCTACCTCTCAGCCCCTCTCGATCGGATGGTCCAACGTCACATATTTTTTTCTTCTATTGTTAGAGGTAAAGCTACTTCATGGAGTCGAATCTTGTACTCCCTCCGTCCAAAAATACTTGTCATTGAAATGGATGTATCTAGATGTATTTTAGTTCTAGACACATCCATTTTGATGACAAGTAATTCCGGACGGAGGGAGTACTTGGTTCAAACAAGAAATAAAGTGGGGGTGGGGGAATTTAGTATGTACATCGGACTTGGTACAAACAGGAAGGAAAGGGGTGAAAGTAGTACAGACTGGTCATCCAACCGGTCTCTTGGTCGAAAAGGGAAATATAGGGGTAACGCTGTACACAGTGGTATGACCAGGACTAGATTTGCTATCCACACATAGGAGTAGGTGGCTAGAGTGAACAAAAATGGGACCAACCCAGATATGTTTCTTGGATGTTTGTTTCTCGGGGCAACAAACTATGAATCACCACTTTATGCCCTGTTTACGTACATGGTGCTGGACTGCTGGTGCACCCACTGTTATAAGCCATGACAAGTTTAGCCAAATGTTTTTGCCTGTAATTGTTTGAGACTCTGACTGTTTCCTCTGTGCCTTTTTGTGCAAACAGGGATATCCAATTCACCTGGTTGCTGTTGTGACCTTTTGGTGCACTGCACAAAACTCTTCTTAAAAGAAGTGACTTTTGTGCTGTTTAACTGGAATGTCAGAATGGAACAGTTGGTTCATTTTGGTGGAACTGCACAAAGGGAGATCTGTGTTCCAATCCTCATCATCCATATTGGCGCCATAACCTTCCTTTAGGTAAGAATGATATTTAATGCATGTGTTCATCTCTATTTTCCGACTGCCATGAGAAAATAATGTTGTTTTTTACTAGTACACTTGTACTCCCTCACTGACAAAACCAATTCTGAATTAGAAGGCCAATCATGTACTTGGTTTCACCAACTGGTGAGGAGAAAGAGAAACAGAGCATGAAGAGGAAGAAGAAGAAGAATAAACAGTGCCAAGGCGATCTTGCTGAAGCCAGAGGCCTCAGTCGAGGCCATTCAAGGGCTCCGGCAACGACTACCTTACATGTGAGACGATCCTCCAGGGAGCCCTTCCACTTCTGCTGTCTCACTTAATTAATTAGGAGTACTTAAGTACCACTAATTTATTACTGCCTAATTTTCCTGTTGGAGTTAAACAAATCTTTAGTAGGACCCTATGCTGAATCATGTACGTGTGTATGTTTGTCTATGGAGGTGAATCATGTGGTGGAGCAGGGAGGGAATATTATTAGTGTCATGACATAATAGTGCTATTGTTTTGCATGTCAATTTATTGCCATTGGTTCAATGAGGCAATGTTTTGCGTATTGTCCATCATGAATTTGATGCTACTGGTTGAGTAATATGCTAATGTCTTCCTATCCTTTCTCACTAAGCTAATGAAGGTTTCACCTTGTTCCTACTTGTGCAAACAGGGATCATGTTGTGCCAATCATACATTAAATGGAACTACACAAGACAATACAATGAACTGTATCCCAGCCAGTGCTTTAACTCTGCTGGAAGTTCTTGATAATCTTTCGATATAATCTCAGCACTGGTAAACAAGAGTGATTTCAACCATACATTTGAAGTGCACAAAAATATATACTATTGTGTGATTCCAGTGAGTGCTTTATCATCTCTTATGGGACTACATGAATAAGCTTTTTTCTCAGGTTGGTACGGGCCTAAGGCCTTCATCCATATTAGTTTGCTGTCATCTCTATTTGTATCGTGCTACTGTCATGAGAAACTCCTTTATCTTTGCACGTTAAAGTTTTGCAACCTATGATAAATGGCAATGCTTTGAGTGTTGAGTTGAGCTAATTGGCACTGATTAAATAAACTAATACCTCTCTTTAAGCAAGACTACTATGTTGCTAACTTTACCCATTAAGATAATGAGGGTGCTTCTATTTGTTAGTGTATGTTTCATAAACTAGTCCCACTATTACAGTAATCTCACTCTCTCAATATATGTGCCAACAGGGATGCTCGATTTTGGTGGAACTGCACAAAAACTTTGGGTGCTTCATTGCCTCGACAGCTTCCGTCCTTTCCTGTCAGTCGCTAAACTCCGCATGCTTTCTTCCTTTGCTGTCAGTCGCTTGGCTTATCTCGGCTTCCAGTCAAAGGAAATAGTAATTGATATGCTACCTCACACAGGTTGGTACTGGTCTTTATCCTGATTATTGTGCCTGTCATATGTATTGGTAATTTGGTATTGTGCTACTGTTTGCCGATTTCATAAAGGAGTAATTTGGAGCCTGAACTCGCAGGCAAATCATTACATCGGGTGATTTCAGTAGAACTGCACAAAATGATCAGATGGACAGGTACTTATGCTGCTGCTATGTACTCCAAAGTTCACTCAGACAAGCATCGATGTTGACAAGAAGTGCCTATATTCATTCGAGTATCAACCGGCGTCAACCAATTGTCAAACTCCAAGTGTTAGGAGAGTGAACGCCAAAAATATTGCTTGGTGCATAGCCCAGAAAAACGCAGTCCAGTCTTTGGTCCCAACTTGTGCCTTTTGGTTATCGGCACATATGGTAGCGAACTATATGGCATGGAGTCTAAAGATTCCAGACAAGTTGGTTGACGCGTATATTCATCTGGCACTTAATCAGTCTGCACGCCAAGGATGCTCCATTTCAGTTGAACTGCACAAAAAATTTGGGTGGTTCATTTTCTCAACCGCCTCCTTTCTCGTCTTCAATGTAGAATTTTGGCGAGATACAGGACCAAGATGACCCAGTAAACTGGTTGGATGAAAGTAGTGGCCAAGTTGCTCAAACCTCCCTCGGCACGAGGCCACTATTTGAGGATAAACCTACAAGCAAAGTTCAGATTGTCTGTGCTGCCTCTTATGTACTCGAAAGTTTACTCGTACAAGAACTAATTTTAGCAAGAAGTACCTCCGATTGAACACCATTTACCAGTCTGTACCCTAGGTAATTAAAGTTCGTCCATGGATCATATTGGCTGTGATCTCAATCATTTGGATGCATAAACATACTGAACATGTGTATATCTGAATCTTTTTGTAAATTATGTATGAATATTGTCGTGTGATCTATCAATCATTTGGATGCATAGATATGCTGAGCTTGTGTATATATGAATCTTTTGAGTTGTTGATTGTGAATGTTGGCTATGGATATGAACGTGTCCTGTGAACCTGAGTTTGATATGAATGTTTACCTTTTCTGTTGTATTTGTGTGTGAACTTGTTAGTATGCCTACTGTGGGGTATAAAACGCAGGTCTCTTATAAAAGTAATGTTGTGTCCAATTTATGTTTTCCCTTCTAACCACATTATATATATTTATATTATTACTATTATCGTATATTTTATAGAGACTTATATATACATTATAAAAACATCCCAACTTATAAAAGTAAATGTTTAACGGAAGTTGGCAAGGAAAATCCTGGTTGTTTTTGACTCACAGGCAAGGAAAATCCTGGTGATTGCGTACAAAAGCTTGCGAAGATTTTAAGGACCAATTTAATAATAACGCGCTCATTTTTATTTTGAGCAATAACTCGCTAATTTCTTAATTATATATATAAAAATGTGCCTCTCCGGTTTATTCTTTGATATTAATTGCTCCTCTAACATAACATTATACCCCTCCGAAAATTGTCATCAAATGACAAAAGGGATGTATCTAAAACTAAAATACATCTAGATACATCCCTTTTATCCATTTTGATGACAAGTATTTCCGGACGAAGGGAGTATATATAACGAGCCCACCTAATACGTGTATTTCAAGGAAGTGCAAATGGGCTGGGATTTCTTAGAAAATATAAATGGGCCTGATTGACGCGAAATTATTTGTTCACCCAGCCCAGCAAATGGACTGTACATTCTAGAAAACATGGGTTAAATATATGCCACATTTTTGCAGGCTGACATGTGGGCCAATAGGTCGAAGCCTACGCAGGGCGTTGTCAACTTGGTCAACAAATGATTGTGTCATCCACAGCCATTGGATTTATATCCAACGGCCGGCATGCACCTTCAATCTCTCGTCTTCTTCCTCCAGCGTCGCCGGGACCACCTGGTCCGGCCTCCGGCGGCTAGCGGCTCTGCTTAGCACGCATCGCTGCGAAGCGCTACCCCACCGCCGGCCAGGCTATCCCTCCACCCCTCGACACCTCCTGTTATTCTCCACAGACTACAGCCCCACGCCGCAACAGAACCAGTTATAACCCTTCTCCTCCTCTCAATCTGCGACTCCACTGCCGCGTTTTCCCATCTCCGAGTCGTTCCCGTCCGGGGCCTCGCCGTCGTCCACCGCCTCGCTGCGTTCGGTGCGGCGTGGTCAACAAACGAGAGTCATCGGAAGAGGACTTTACGTGGAGAGCCTGACGGCTGGGACCCACGAGGTCCATGGTCGCACGCAAGGAAAGTTCCTCCTTATTAAGCTGAAAAAAATGTTTCCTCCACCTGACAGCTGGGACCCACCGGCTGTATCTTCGCACGGAAGGAAGTGCCTCCTTGTTTTGCGAAAAAAATTATTCATCCCGTTGACAGCTGGGACCCGTCAGATTTGGTGACTGACTTGTGGGCCTACTAAGCGGACGTGTACGCACGGCTTTGTCAACTTAATCAACAAATGATTCTAGCAGCTGGACCGTTGGATGTTAATCCAACAGCCGTGCTCCTTCTTCAACCTCTGTTCTTGCTCCTGTCTCCCGTGGGCGGCACCGCGGCTGTGCTGCCGCGCACCCGAACCAGTGAAGTTTCCCACTCCTCTCCATCTGCGACTCCACTGCAGCTTAATAAATAGTAACGTCTTCGGTTTTAGCCCGGTTTTCCGTAGATTAACCAGGCAATTCTCTTCTTCTTAATTAATCGACGAGGCAATTCTTTTGCCTCCGTTTCGAAAAAAAATAGTAACGTCTAACTGAGCCAGTTAGTTAGATGCGTACACTTGGTGTAGTAGGATCTTTATTTAGTTTGATGCATACACTTGTTCTTTTTGGTAGCCCTTTTGTAATGATGGCTGATGTTTGGTTTGGAAGAGAGAGCTGCGTCTTCACTCTTCTGGCCTGCTTACTGCTTCTGTTGCACCCCCAGCCCTGGTTGCTGCTGCTGCTGTTTTCAATGTACAATCAGTAGTATATTTCGTCTGTTGGTTGAATAAATGTGTTGTTAGAACGACAAACACAATGTTTTGGAAGTCGTTGCACGGTTCGATCCTTTAGTGCCCCGTACCGTACGTAGCGCATACTATTTATCGTACGGAACACATTTTTTTTGAAACTCGGAACACATTTTCCACTTGTTGATAACATGCAGCCCACTGATGAAGGCCCAATAGAGAAGCCCATAATTAACTGGAAGGGAGGCTCTCACATGAATCCGGCCCAGGTACATGCTCATGGTCCCCTAAACATAAATAAGTAAATAAATAAATAAAGCTAAATGCTCATGCACCAGTTCTTTGGGAAAATAGGTAGCCCAGTATTTCTTTTTGAAGAATACCCAAGCTAGGCCTATTTGTTTTCTCCGAATTACTGGGCTGCAAATCTTTCAAGACGAGGAGGGATGCATTCCGGCCTGGCTTAAGAGTATGGTCAATGTCTGTTAAAAGTAATATCAAAAGGGGTTGAAAATTCCAAAAAAATTATAGCAAATGGGATATAAGTTTCTTTTTTTGTTTTTGTTCTTCACTGATATCTTATACGTATTTCATTGGATTTAACATGACATAGTACTAATTTATTTTTAAATTTGTTTTAGTATGGCTATTAATTTTTGGATTAAGAATATTTCGTTCCCCAGCAAAAATTTGCGAATTTTCAAAATTTCCCACATATTTAGTTAATTTTTTGACCCTGGTACTGACCAGAAAATGGCCAGCAATTCTAAAAATGGAAAACGGGCTGCAATAAATTCCATATGAATTAGAAAATGAGTAAAAATTATAAAAATAATAGCAAATGGGCTGTACACGCCACAGATTTCGAGGCTGACTTGTTTACGCAAGGCTTTGTCAGTGAACACACGATTCTAGCAGCAGTTAGTGTTGGATGTCCATCCAACGGCCGACGTGCTTCTTCAATCTCTGATCTTCCTGCTCCAGCCGCCTAAACTAGCGCCGGCGGGACTGCCTGCTCCCTCCTCTTGTGGCCCGCTGTGATGCCGCGCAGGCTTCCCCGGCCCACCCTACTCCCTCCGCTGGCCTGGCCGCACGCAATCAACTGCCTCCTTATTACGCGAAAAAAATGATTCCTCCCACTGACATCTGGGGCGCACCGGTTGGGAGGCTGACCTGTGGGCCTACTAAGTTGACGCGTACGCAGGGCTTGTCAACTTAGTCAACAAACGATTCTAGCAGCAGTAACCGTTGGATTTGAATCGAACGGTCCTGCTGCTTCTTCAATCGCTGCTCTTCTTGCACCAGCCGCCCAAACCAGCGCCGGGGAGACCGCCTGCTCCTGCCTCCAGTGGCCGGCTGTGCTGCCGATGAGGCCTCATCGCCCCCTACTACTCCCACCGCTAGCCAGGCCCTGCGGCGACGGCAGCCTCACACCGCAGCCGAACCAGTGAACCCTCGTACTCCTCTCCGCGTGGGCATCCACTGCCGCGTCTTCCCCGGCTCCGCGTCGTCCCCTTCCTAGGCCTCGCCGTCGTCCACCGCCTTGGTGCTCTCGGCGCGGCGTGGTCAACGTGGTCAACGACATTCCATCGGAAGAGTACTGTACGTGGAGAGGCTGACAGCTGGGTCCACGGCCACAGCCCAGTTTTTTTGTGATTTGCCAAGTAAGTCGCTTTGTCAGGCCTGTTGGGCTGCAAATCTTTCAAGACGAGGAGAGCTTTCATTCGGCTGGCCGAGAAAATGGCCCATCAGTAATGAGAAATGGGCTGTACATTTTTAAAACACATCAAACCAGCAATTAGTTTCAAATATCTTTTTTTTCATTTCAAGATTTGAAATTACATTAATTTTTATGCATGGAGAATTTGTTGGATTTTATATTGATATACATTTATTTTTAAAATCAGTTTGAATGTGAGTCGAAATTTGGGATTAAAAACAGTTCGGACCACACCGAAATATGCAAAATTTCGTATAATTTTTTAACCGTGGCCACAATATGGACTGTAATGCTAACAAAAAGAATATGGGCTCCAAAAAAACCTTAATAATTAGCAAATGGGCTGTAAATTATTAGAAATAACGACAGATGGGCTGTATGTTGTTTTCCACAAATTTGAGGCTTTCCTAAAAAAGGTTGACGCACAAGCAGTGACTGTTGGATGGCCATCCAACGGTCATCGTGCTTCTTCAATCTCTACTCTTCCTACTCTAGTCACTCAAACAGGCACTGGCGGGACTACCTGCTCCCTCCTCCCCGCGGCCGGCTCTGCTGCCGTGCAGGCCTCACCGCCCCACCGTACTCCCATCGCTGGCCTAGCCATCCCTCTACTCACCCACACCTGCTGTTATTCTCCGGCGACGGCAGACGAACCAGTAAACCCTCGTACAGTCGTACTCCCCTCCGCGTGGGAAACAACTGCCGAGTCTTCCCTGCCTCCGTGTCGTTCCCTTCCTAGGCCTCGCCGTCGTCCACCGCCCTGGTGCTCTCGATGCGGCCTGGTCAACGTGGTCAACGACCGACATGCATCTGAAGTGGACTTTACGTGGAGAGGCCGACAGCTGGGTCCACGGCCGCACGCAAGGAAATGCCTCCTTATTACGCGCAAAATAATGATTCCTCCACCTGACATCAGGGACCCACCGAAAGGGCCTCTGTATTTTGCGAAAAAAACGTTACCGCCGCTGACAGCTCGGACCCACCAGCTATATCTTCGCACGCAAGGAAGTGCCTTCTTATTATGCACAAAAAAATGAATACTCCCCCTGTTAGCTGGGACCCAGTATAGTGGCAGGCTGACTTGTGGGCCTACTAAGTTGACGGGGACGGAGGGCTTTGTCAACTTAGTCAATATGCACGATTCTAGCTCCAGTGACCGTACGATGTCCATCCAACGGCCGTAGTGCTTCTTCAACCTCTGGTCTTCTTGCTCCAGCCGCCCAAACCAGCGCCGGTCGTGCCTCGTGCTCCTGCCTCCCGTGGCCGGCTGCGATGCGGCGGAGGCCTCACCGCCCCCTACTACTCCCACCGCTGGCCAGGCCATCCCTCTACTCACCCACACCCCCTGTTATTCTGCGGCGACGGCAGCCTCACACCGCAGCGAACCAGTGAACCCTCGTACTCCTCTACGCGTGGGCATCCACTGTCGCGTCTTCCCCGGCTCCGCGGCGTCCCCTTCCTAGGCCTTGCCGTCGTCCACCGCCCTGGTGCTCTCGGCGCGGCGTGGTCAACGTGGTCAAGGAATGGCTTCCATCGAACGTGGACTGTACGTGGAGAGGCTGACAGCTGGGTCCACGGCCGCAGCAAGGAAGTGCCTCCTTATTACGTGCAAAATAATTATTCCTCCACCTGACAGCGGGGACCCACCGGACGGGCCACCGTATTTCGCCCCCCTAACTGCTGGGACCCACCAGCTACATCTTCGCACGCAAGGAAGTGCCTGACAGTCGGGACCCACCTGGTCGAAGCGTACATAGCGTTGTCTTTCTGGTCGTGAACGTGTACGTGCATATATACTGGTGGATGTAGAGGCGCGCACGTGTCGTAGTAGAGGCGGCCAGGGTGCAAGAAAGAAAATACGGCCACGTATGTGTACATACGGGCGGGGTCTCGAATGCCTACTCGCGCATACATACGGCCAGGGCTCGTGTACATGGCTGGGTCGGAACGGAGAAACATCGTCGTCGTCGTGTTCATGGGGAGGCAACAAAATGTGTCGTGTTCATGGGGAGGCAACGGAATGCGTCATGTTTATGGGGAGGCAACGGAATGCGTCGTGTTCATCGGGAGGGCTTGGACGAAATAGGCGATGGAAACGAGGCCTAGCGTACCGCACAACGGAGGAAACGGCCTTGTGTTCGACTGGCCACGTTCAAAACGGGATCCTGCTCATTGGGAGGGGTCCGGCGTACCGCAAAAAGGAGGAAACGGACCTCCTACGGTCGAAACGGGGGTCCTGTTCATCGGGAGGGGTGTGGCGCACCGCAAAACGGACGAAACGGACTTGTGTTGGAGCGCTACGGTCGAAACGGGAGTCCTGTTCATCGGGAGGGGTGTGTCGTACCGCAAATTGGGACTCCACGGGATACTGTTCATCTCCACCGTCGACCCCCTCCAGCCTCCACGAGCTACTGTTCATCCACCATCGACGTCCTCCAGCCTCCACCTGCGACTGTTCATCCACGGGTTCCTGTTCATCCAGCCTCCACCGCGCGCTACTTGACCGGCTACTGTTCAACCAGCCCTCTCCATGGGCTCCTGTTCAACCACACCCTCCACGGGCTACTGTTCATCCAGCCCTCCACCGTCTACTGTTCATCCTGCCCTCCACGGGGTGGTCCTGTTCATCCAGCCCTGCACGGGGTCCTGTTCATCCAGCCCCAACTGGCTCAATCGATCGGGGTCCTGTTCATCCAGAGGCAACACCACAGGGTCCTGTTCATCCACCCCCACCGGGAACTGTTCATCCACCCCCCCCCACAACGCTCACTATTCATCCATAGGCAGCATCGATCGGCTTCAGTTAGCAGCAGTAGTGAAGGAATCGCTCGATCAGGTTCAGTTAACAGCCATCGATCGATCGCTCGGGTTCAGTAACGCGTAGCCTGCAGTGCAATCGCTCGGGTTCAGTTAGAGCCCAACGCCTCACTTGGGTTCAGTTGGAGCCAACGCCTCACACACACGCGCGTACGTGTATGAGAGAAGCGCGCATCGCTCGGCCCCCGACCTCCCACCGTAACCGGTAACTCCCCGAAATTTTCCTCGCCCTTGCTTCTACCATGGTTTTTTCTGTCATGGACGGCCCAAAGAATGTCATGCAGCTGCGTCTCCGGCCCGCCCAGGACGAAAAGCCCATTTTCTGTCATGATTTTTTGTCATAGAAGTAGGAGCCCACCACATCTATGATTATACCGGGTTTTGTCACAATTATCGTCATAGAAGTGTCATATGTATGACAGAAAAAAATTTCGTTCAGCCCAAAATGTCACGGATGTGTCTTTTTTTGTATTGAATATATCTCGGAGTGGTTATGGAAATGCCATAATAGGTAGGTATGGTGGCTATTTTGAGAAAGATATAAGGAGACTTATGTGTGATAGAGCGTATCATATCACGGGGTTCAGATGCACCGGCGAAGTTTGCACCAACTCTAAAGGTGAGAAAGGGCAATGCACGGTACCGAAGAGGCTAGCAATGATGGAAGGGTGAGAGTGCGTATAATCCATGGACTCAACATTAGTCATAAAGAAATCACATACTTATGACACTACAAGTCATCAAAACCAAGCACTACGCGCATGCTCCTAGGGGGATAGATTGGTAGGAAAAGACCATCGCTCGTCCCCGACCGCCACTCATAAGGAAAGCAATCAAAGAACACCCCATGCTTCAAATTTTTCACATAACGTTTACCATACGTGCATGCTACGGGACTTGCCAACTTCAACACAAGTATTCATCAATTTCACAATTGCTCAACTAGCACACCTCTAATATTACCACCTTTATATCTCAAAACAATCTATCAAGCATCCAACTTCTCTTAGCATTTAAAATTTATAACCAAAGTGAATTACCATGCTGTTCTAAAGGACTCTCAAAATGATATAAGTGAAGCATGGGAGATCAATTATTTCTATAAAATAGAACCGCCGCCGTGCTCTAAAAGATATAAGCGAAGCACTAGAGCAAAAATTATCCAACTCAAAAGATATAAGTGAAGCACATAAAGTATTCTAATAAATTCCAATTTATGTGCGTGTCTCCCAAAAGGTGTGTACAACAGGGATGATTGTGGTAAACTAAAAAGCAAAGACTCAAATCATACAAGACGCTCCAAGCAAAACACATATCATGTGGCGAATAAAAATATACCTCCAAGTAAAGTTACCGATGGACGAAGACGAAAGAGGGGATGCCTTCCGGGGCATCCCCAAGCTTAGGCTTTTGGTTGTCCTTGTATTTTACCTTGGGGTGCCTTGGTCATCCCCAAGCTTAGGCTCTTGCCACTCCTTGTTCCATAATCCATCAAATCTTTATCCAAAACTTGAAAACTTCACAACACAAAACTTAAAAGAAAATCTTCGTGAGCTCCGTTAGTAAAAGAAAACAAACCACCACTTCAAGGTACTGTAATGAACTCATTATTTATTTATATTGGTGTTAAAACTACTGTATTCCAACTTTTATATGGTTCATAAACTCTATTACTATCCATAGATTCATCAAAATAAGCAAACAACACACGAAAAACAGAATCTGTCAAAAACAGAACAGTCTGTAGTAATCTGTAGGTTTCGAATACTTCTGGAACCCCAAAAATTCTAATATAAATTGCTGGACGTGAGGAATTTATCTATTAATCATCTTCAAAAAGAATTAACTAACCATCACTCTCCAGTAAAAAATGGCAGCAATTCTCGTGAGCGCTAAAGTTTCTGTTTTTTACAGCAAGATCAAAAAGACTTTCCCCAAGTCTTCCCAACGGTTCTACTTGGCACAAACACTAATTAAACACAAAAAACACACCAAAAACAGAGGCTAGATAAATTATTTATTACTAAACAGGAACAAAAAGCAAGGAATAAAAATAAAATTGGATTGACTCCCAACAATCGCTATCGTTTAACGCCCCTAACTAGACATAAAAGCGAGGATAGATCTAGGTATTGCCATCTTTGGTAGGTAATCCATAAGTGGCTCTCATAATAGATTAATATGGTAATTTAATTTTCTTTCTAGGGAAGTGTTCCATGCCTTTCCTTAACGGAAATTGGAATCTAATATTCCCTTCCTTCGTATCAATAATTGCACCAATCGTTCTAAGGAAAGGTCTACCAAGAATAATAGGACATGAAGGATTGCAATCTATATCAAGAACAATGAAATCTACGAGCACATAATTCCTATTAGCAACAATAAGAACATCATTAATTCTTCCCATAGGTTTCTTAAGGTGGAATCCGCAAGGTGCAAGTTTAAAGAACAATCATCAAATTCACGGAAACCTATTAAATCACACAAAGTTTTTGGGATCGCAGAAACACTAGCACCCGAATCACACAAAGCATAGCATCCATGATATTTAATTTTTATTTTAGTTGTAGGTTCCCACTCATCATAAAGTTTTCTAGGGATAGAAACTTCCAACTCAAGTTTTTCTTCGTAAGATTGCATTAAAGCATCAAAGATATGTCTAGTAAAAGCTTTATTTTGACTATAAGCATGAGGACAATTTAGCACGGATTGCAACAAGGAAATACAATATATCAAAGAGAAATTATTATAATTAAATTCCTTGAAATCCAAGATAGTGGGTTCATTGCTATCTAAATTTTAACCTCTTCAATCCCACTTTTACCAATTTTTGCATCAAGATCTAAGAACTCCGAATTTTGGGGACGTCTTCTAACTAAAGTTGACTCATCTCCAGTACCATAATTATCAAGATTCATATTGCAAAACAAAGATTTAATATGGGACACATCAATAACTTTTAGATCTTCATCATTATTATCATGGAAACTAGAAGAACACGCTTTCACAAAGCAATCTTTTTTAGCACGCATCCTAGCGGTTCTTTATTTGCACTCATCAATGGAAATTCTCATAGCTTTGAGAGACTCGTTGATATCATGCTTAGGTGAAATAGATCTAAGTTTCAAAGAATCAACATCAAGAGAAATTCTATCAACGTTCCTAGCCAACTCATCAATCTTAGACAATTTTTCTTCAAACAAAGCATTGAAACTCTTTTGTGAACTAATAAATTATTTAATATTAGATTCAAAATTAGAGGAAATCTTATTATAATTTCCATAAGAATTGTTGTAGGAATTACCACAATTATTAGAGGAATTACTATGAAACGGCCTAGGATTAAAATTACCTCTATACGCGTTATTACCAAAATTGTTCCTACCAAAAAAATTCACATCCATAGATTCATTATTATTCTCAATCAAAGTAGACAAAGGCATATCATTGGGATCAGTAGGAGTACTCTTATTAGCAAACAATTTCATAAGTCCATCCATCTTTCCACTCAAAACATTAATCTCTTCAATTGCATGCACCTTTTTACTAGTAGATCTTTCAGTGTGCCATTGAGAATAATTAACCATAATATTATCTAGGAGTTTGGTAGCTTCTCCTAAAGTGATTTCCATAAAAGTGCCTTCCGCGGCCAAATCTAAAAGATTTCTAGAAGCAAAATTCAATCCGGCATAAATTTTTTGTATAATCATCCATAAATTCAAACCATGTGTAGGGCAATGACGTATCATTAATTTCATCCTCTCCCAAGATTGTGCAACATGCTCTTGATCAAGTTGCTTAAAATTCATAATATCGTTTCTAAGAGAGATGATCTTAGCGTGAGGAAAATACTTAGAGATAAAAGCATCTTTGCACTTACTCCATGGATCAATACTATTTTTAGGCAAAGAAGAAAGCCAAGCTTTAGCATGATCTCTAAGCAAAAAACGGAAATAGCTTAAGTTTAACAATATAATTATCCACATCTTTATTCTTCTGCATATCACATAAATCAACAAAGTTGTTTAGATGGGTAGTGGCATCTTCACTAGGAAGGCCAGAAAACGGATCTTTCATGACAAGATTTAGCAAAGCAGTGTTAATTTCACAAGATTCAGCATCGGTAAGAAGAGCAATCGGAGTGCTAATAAAATCATTATTGTTGGTATTGGCAAAGTCACACAATTTAGTATTATCTTGAGCCATCATGACAAGCAAGCAATCCAACACATAAGCAAACAAGCGAGGAAAAAGTGAACGGAAAGAGAGCGTGAACGGAAAGAGAGGGCGAAAGGAAGAGAAGGCGAATAAAATGGCAAGGGTGAAGTGGGGGAGAGGAAAACGAGAGGCAAATTGCAAATAATGTAATGCGAAGGATAAGAGTTTGTGATGGGTACTTGGTATGTCTTGACTTGGCGTAGATCTCCCCGACAACGGCGCCAGAAATCCGTCTTGCTACCTCTTGAGCATGCGTTGGTTTTCCCTTGAAGAGGAAAGGGTGATGCAACAAAGCAGCGTAAGTATTTCCCTCAGTTTTTTAGAACCAAGGTATCAATCCAGTAGGAGACCACGCGCGAGTCACCTCGTACCTACACAAACAAATAGGAACCTCGCAACCAACGCGATAAAGGGATTGTTAATCCCTTCACGGCCACTTGCAAGAGTGAGATCTGATAGACATAATAATAATAAGATAAATATTCTTGGTATTTTTATGATATAAATTGAAAGTAAAGATTGCAAAATAAAATAGATTGGAAACTTATATGATGGAAAATAGACCCGGGGCCATATGTTTCACTAGTGGCTTCTCTCAAGATAGCATAAGTATTATGGTGGGTGAACAAATTACTGTCGAGCAATTGATAGAATTGAGCATAGTTATGAGAATATCTAGGTAAGATCATGTATATAGGCATCATGTCCGTGACAAGTAGACCGACTCCTGCCTGCATCTACTACTATTACTCCACACATCGACCGCCATCCATCATGCATCTAGAGTATTAAGTTCATAAGAACGGAGTAACGCTTTAAGCAAGATGACATGATGTAGAGGGATAAACTCATGCAATATGATATAAACCCCATCTTTTTATCCTTGATGGCAACAATACAATACGTGTCGTTTCCCCTACTGTCACTGGGATCGAGCACCGCAAGATTGAACCCAAAGCTAAGCACTTCTCCCATTGCAAGAAAGATCAATACAGTAGGCCAAACCAAACTGATAATTCAAAGAGACTTGCAAAGATAACCAATCATACATAAAAGAATTCAGAGAAGATTCAAATATTGTTCATAGACAGTCTTGATCATAAACCCACAATTCATCGGATCTCGACAAACACATCGCAAAAGAAGATTACATTGAATAGATCTCCAAGAGAATCTAGGAGAACTTTGTATTGAGATCCAAAGAGAGAGAAGAAGTCATCCAGATAATAACTATGGACCCGAAGGTCTAAGGTAAACTACTCACACATCATCGGAGGGGCCATGGAGTTGATGTAGAGGCCCTCTATGATCAATGCCCCCTCCGGCGGAGCTTCGGAAAAGGCCCCAAGATGGGATCTCTTGGGTACAGAAGGTTGCGGCGGTGGAAATAGGGTTTCGTGGTGCTCCCGGATGTTTTCAGGGTACGTAGGTATATATAGGAGGAAGAAGTAGGTCGGTGGAGCCACGAGGGGGCCACGAGGGTGGAGGGCGCGCCCAGGGGGGTAGGCGCGCCCCCCCCTGCCTCGTGGCCTCCTCGTTGGTTGCTTGACGTCCACTCCAAGTCCTCTGGATCACGTTTGTTCCAAAAATCACACTCCCGAAGGTTTCATTCTGTTGGACTCCGTTTGATATTTCTGCGAAACACTGAAATAGGCAAAAAAAACAACAATTTATATTGCCACTTAAATAATAGGCGAAAAAACAGCAATTTATATTGCCGCTTAAATAATCACGCTCCCGAAGGTTTCATTCCGTTTGGACTCCGGTTAATAGGTTAGTCCCAAAAATAATATAAAAGTGTATAAATAAGCCCATTAAACATCCAAAACAGAATATGTAATAGGATGGAACAATCAAAAATTATAGATACGTTGAAGACGTATCAGAATGTCACTTTATATTGCCACTTGTGATATGGACCTTTATTATGCAGTCTGTCGCTTTTATTTCTTCCACATCACAAGATCATATAAAGCTTATTTTCTCCACACTAATAAGTCATACATATTTAGAGAGCAATTTTTACTACTTGCAACGATGACAACTTACTTGAAAGATCTTACTCAATCCATAGGTAGATATGGTGGACTCTCATGGCAAAACTGGGTTTAAGGATATTTGGAAGCACAAGTAGTATCTCTACTTGGTGCTAAGAGTTTGGCTAGCATGAGAGGGAAAGGCAAGCTCAACATGTTGGATGATCCAAGACAACATAATTTATTTCAGATGTAAGAAAACACAACCCATTACGTTGTCTTCCTTGTCCAATGTCAACTCTTTAGCATGTCATATTTTAATGAGTTCTCACAATCATAAAAGATGTCAAAGATAGTATATTTATATGTGAAAACCTCTCTTTCTTTATTACTTCCTATTAATTGCAACGATGACCAAAACTATGTTTGTCCACTCTCAACAACTTTTATTCATCATACTCTTTATATGTGAAGTCATTACTCTCTAGAAGTCAAACTTTATAGTAACAAAAACTTGTTTGAGTTGATTAACCGGAAAGAGGGTTTCGAGACGAAACTCCAGGCGCTTGAATCGCCTGATTCCGATAAATGAGCGAAAAGATAAACAGACATTAAGATCGGATCAGAAATCGCGACCAGAAAATCGTGGAATAAATCCGAGAAAAAGAAAAATGACGAACAGATTAACGAATGAACGTTCGTTATCTAGATCTAAACGAAGAACGCGTTCGTTTAAAACGAACGAACGAGCGAACACTCGCTAAAAAAATAAACCGGAGAAGAACTGATCTAATTAAAAAACGAAAACTAGGGTTTTGAAAAAACCGAACGGTTTTTTCAGAAAAACCGGCGGCTACCTCCAGCGAGGGGCTCCGGCGAGGGCTTGGGCGGTGGGGTGCGGCGGCGGCGCGGGCGGCGGGCGGCGGCGGTGCACTGCAGCGGCGCGGCGGGGCTCGATGGCGGCAGGAGGCGGCGGCGCGGCTCGGGGCGACGGGGTGGTGTGGTGGTGGGGGGCCGGGGTGGCGCGTATATATAGGAGGGGGCGGCTTGGAGTAGGGTGCAAGGCGCGGCGGCGGAGGCGGAGTCCGGCTCGGACTCTGTCCGAGTCGGCGGCGGCGGCGGCGCTCGCGCGCGGGGGTGGCGGCCCAGCTAGGTTTGGCCCAGTCGGCGCGGGGAGTTTCTTTTTTTAATAATTCCGCTGACAGAAGAAAAATCCTAGAAAAATAAATAAAAATCTAAAAATTCCAAAACAAATTTTCACCGTCTAAATAAAATATTTAGGAGGAGCTGAACATTTTCTTGGCCCTAAATTGAAATTTTGAAAACGTGCAATTTTTCTAATGCAAATAAAATCTGAATAAAACCAAATAAAATCCAATAAATGATTTTAATATTTTCCTCCAATATTTCAATTATTTTGGAGAAGTCCTATTATCTCCACTCATTTGATTTAATATGAAATATTTCGTAGAGAAAAATTATTAAAATCAAAATCCTCGTTTCATTATTTGATAAAAATCAAATATGGAAACAGGAAAATCCCCAACTCTCTCCGTGGGTCCTTGAGTTGCTTAGGATTTCGAGGATTGCGGAACAGAAATGTAATAAATCATGATATTTATGGATGATCTATGTATAACATTCCAAATTGAAAATTTGGGATGTTACAAAGGTACTGTAATGAACTCATTATTTATTTATATTGGTGTTATACCTACTGTATTCCAACTTCTCTATGGTTTATAAAATATTTTACTAGCCATAGATTCATTAAAATAAGCAAACAACACACGAAAAACAGAATCTGTCAAAAACAGAACAATCTGTAGTAATCTGTAGCTAGCGCAAGATCTGGAACCCCAAAAATTCTAAAATAAATTTCTGGACATGAGGAATTTATCTATTAGTCATATTAAAAAGAATTAACTAAATAGCACTTTCCAAATAAAAATGGCAGTAGTTCTCGTGAGCGCTAAAGTTTCTGTTTTTTACAGCAAGTGTAACAAGACTTTCCCCAAGTCTTCCCAACGGTTCTACTTGGAACAAACACTAATTAAACACAGAAAACACAACCAAAAAATAGGCTAGATAAATTATTTATTACTAAACAGGAGCAAAAATCAAGGAATATAAATAAAATTGGGTTGCCTCCCAACAAGCGCTATCGTTTAACGCCCCTAGCTAGGCATAACAAGCAAGGATAGATCTAGGTATTGCCATCTTTGGTAGGCAATCCATAAGTGGCTCTCATAATAGATTCATAAGGTAATTTAATTTTCTTTCTAGGAAAGTTTTCCATACCTTTCCTTAATGGAAATTGGAATCTAATATTTCCTTCCTTCGTATCAATTGCACCAATCGTTCTAAGGAAAGGTCTACCAAGAATAATAGGACATGAAGGATTGCAATCTATGTCAAGAACAATAAAATCTACGGGCAAATAATTCCTATTTGCAACAATAATAAAATCATTAATTCTACCCATAGGTTTCTTAATAGTGGAATCCACAAGGTGCAAGTTTAAAGAGCAATCATCAAAATCACGGAAACCTAACAAATCACACAAAGTCTTTGGAATCGTGGAAACACTAGCACCCAAATCACATAAAGCATATGATCTTTAATTTTAATTTTAATAGTTGGTTCCCACTCATCATAAATATTTCTAGGGATAGAAACTTCCAATTCAAGTTTTTCTTCATAATATTGCATCAAGGCATCAACGATATGTTTAGTAAACGCTCTATTTTGACTATAAGCATGAGGAGAATTTAGCATGAATTGTAACAAGGAAATACAATCAATCAAAGAGCAATTTTCGTAGTTAAATTCCTTGAAATCCATAATAGTGGGTTTAGCAACATCTAGGGTTTTAATTTCTTCAATCCCACTTTTATCAATTTTAGCATCAAGATCAAAAAATTCCGAATTCTTGGAACGCCTTATAGGTAAAGGTGGATCATATTCAGTCCCATCATTATGAAGATTCATATTGCAAAACAAAGATTTAATAGGGGACACATCAATAACTTTTAGATCTTCACATTATTTTCATAGGAACTAGAAGAACACGCTCTTATAAAGGCATCTTTCTTAGTACGCATCCTAGCGGTTCTTTCTTTGCACTCATCAATAGAAATTCTCATGGCTTTGAGAGACTCATTTATACCATGCTTAGGTGGAATAGATCTAAGTTTCAAAGAATCAACATCAAGAGAAATTCTATCAACGTTCCTAGACAACTCATCAATCTTAAGCAATATTTCTTCAATCAAAGCATTAAAATTCTTTTGCAAAGTAATAAATTCTTTAATATTAGATTCAAAATCAGAGGGCATCTTATTATAATTTCCATAAGAATTGTTGTAGGAATTACCATAATTATTAGAGGGATTACTAGGATAAGGCCTAGGATTAAAATTTCCTCTATACGCGTTGTTACCAAAATTGTTCCTACCAACAAAATTCACATCCAAAGATTCATTATTATTTTCAGTCAAAGTAGACAAGGGCATATCATTAGGATCATAAGAAACACTCTTATTAGCAAATAATTTCATAAGTTCATCCATCTTTCCACTCGAAACATTAATTTCTTCTATCGCATGCACCTTTTATTAGTAGATCTTTCAGTATGCCATTGAGAATAATTAACCATAATATTATCTAGGAGTGTAGTAGCTTCTCCTAAAGTGATTTCCATAAAAGTGTCTCTCGCGGTTGAATCTAAAAGATTTCTAGAAGCAAAATTCAATCCGGCATAAATTTTTTGTATAATCATCCACAAATTAAAACCATGAGTACGGCAATTACGTATCATTAGTTTCATTCTCTCCCAAGCTTGTGCAACATGTTCATGATCAAGTTGCTTAAAATTCATAATATCGTTTGTAAGAGAGATGATTTTAGCAGGAGGAAAATACTTAGAGATAAAAGCATCTTTGCACTTGTTCCATGAATCAATACTATTTTTAGGCAAAGACGAAAACCAAGCTTTAGCACGATCTCTAAGTGAAAAAGGAAATAGCTTCAATTTAACAATATCATTATCCACATCTTTCTTATTTTGAATATCACACAAATCAACGAAGCTATTTAGATGGGTAGCGGCATCTTCACTAGGAAGGCCGGAAACGGATCTTTCATGACAAGATTCAGCAAAGCAGTATTAATTTCACAAGATTCAGCATTGGTAAGATGAGCAATCGGAGTGCTAATAAAATCATTGTTGTTGGTATTGGTGAAGTCACATAATTTAATATTATCTTGAGCCATCGTGACAAGCAAGCAAAGTAACACACAAGCAAACAAAAAACAAGCGGGCGAAAAGAGGCAAATAGAGAAAGAGATGGAGGATAGAGAGAGAGAGAGGGCGAATAAAACAGCAAGGGAGAAGTGTGGGAGAGGAAAACGAGAGGCAAATGGCAAATACTGTAATGCGGGAGATAAGGGTATGTGATGGGTACTTGGTATGTTGACTTTTGCGTAGACCTCCCCGGCAACGGCGCCACAAATCTTTCTTGCTACCTCTTGAGCAATGCATTGGTTTTCCCCGAAGAGGAAGGGATGATGCAGCAAAGTAGCGTAAGTATTTCCCTCGGTTTTTGAGAACCAATGTATCAATCCAGTAGGAGGCTACGCGCGAGTCCCTAGTACCTGCACAAAATAAATAAATCCTCACAACCAACGCAAATAGGGGTTGTCAATTCCTACATGGCCACTTACGAGAGTGAGATCTGATAGATATGATAACATAATATTTTTGGTATTTTTGTGATAAAGATGCAAAGTAAAGTAAAGGCAAAGTAAAAAGCAAAGGAAATAACTAAGTAGTAGGAGATTAATATGATAAAGATAGACCCGGGGGCCATAGGTTTCACTAGTGCCTTCTCTCGAGAGCATAAGTATTCTACGGTGGGTGAACAAATTACTGTTGAGCAATTGACAAAATTGAGCATAGTTATGAGAATATCTAGGTATGATCATGTATATAAGCATCACGTCCGAGACAAGTAGACCGACTCCTGCCTGCATCTACTACTATTACTCCACTCATCGACCGCTATCCAGCATGTATCTAGAGTATTAAGTTAAAAATAGAGTAACGCCTTAAGCAAGATGACATGATGTAGAGGGATAAACTCATGCAATATGATGAAAACCCCATCTTGTTATCCTCGATGGCAACAATACAATACTTGCCTTGTTGCCCCTATGGTCACTGAGAAAGGACACCGCAAGATTGAACCCAAAGCTAAGAACTTCTCCCATTGCAAGAAAGATCAATCTAGTAGGCCAAACCAAATTGATAATTCGAAGAGACTTGCAAAGATAACCAATCATACATAAAAGAATTCATAGAAGATTCAAATATTGTTCATAGATAGACTTGATCATAAACCCACAATTCATCGGTCTCAACAAACACACCGCAAAAAGAAGATTACATCGAATAGTTCTCCACAAGAGAGGGGGAGAACATTGTATTGAGATCCAAAAAGAGAGAAGAAGCCATCTAGCTAATAACTATGGACCCGTAGGTCTGAGGTAAACTACTCACACTTCATCGGAGGGGCTATGGTGTTGATGTAGAAGCCCTCCGTGATTGATGGCCCCTCCGGTGGAGCTCTGGAACAGGCCCCAAGATGAGATCCCGTGGATACAGAAAGTTGCGGTGGTGGAATTAGGTTTTTGGTTCCGTATCTGATCGTTTGGGGGTACGTAGGTATATATAGGAGGAAGAAGTACGCCGGTGGAGCAACAGGGTGCCCACAAGGGTGGAGGGCGCGCTACCTCGTGGCCTCCTCTTTTGTGTCTTGACGTAGGGTCCAAGTCTCCCGGATCTTGTTTGTTGAGAAAATCACGTTCCTGAAGGCACTACTAGGGAAAAGCCTAGCAGCAGCGCAAGTTTTCGGCCTTTTAGTAGCGCGGGGGCCGGCGCTACTAATAAGGCGCTACAGCTAACGTATAGCAGTAGCGCTGGTCCACCCGCGCTACTGCTACACAAGTGTTGCAGCAGCGCGCTTAAAGGAACCTTGCTACTGCTAATAGCTACAGGGCGCTTCCCCTGCGCGCGCTACTGCTACAACCGCGCTGCTCTAACTTTTCTCCACTCGCTACTGCTAATTTTAGTAGTTTTTTGTTTTTTTCGACATATTTGTTTTGTATTTGAACAGGCTTTATAGAAGAATCTTTAGCACATACAAATGTCATCATGATACACATACAAATGCCTGCGAGACCACAAATGTAATCATAGCATATACATACAAATAGTCTTGTCATAATCATCATCCAACACAAAGTGGTATCTTGTCATCATCTCGAAAATAGCGATACATGCAAGTCTCGAATACTTGCAACTACAACGTCATCCATCTAAACAAAGGTATACGCGAGAAGAGCTATCACTATGAGTGAGAGCGGAACTATGCAGTACATGAGATGGCGGTTACGAGTCCTCTCTCGCGCTAGCGTGAACCTCAAGTAACTAGCTTCTCCTTCTTGTCTGCTTTTGAAGCCTTTATGGCTGGCGTCCGAGAACCCATTCACTTGCGCCTGACACTCATGCCACTTGTTGTACACCCCCAGAACCTTCCCTTTGTACACGACATAGCAGTTCCATCTCTGTACACGACATAGCAGTTCCATCTCGCCATCAAGAAACTAGGTACCTGTTAGAGATGCATGTTCATGAAGAGGATGTACAATCATATATGTGCAACAAAATATACTAGAGAACACCGAAAAAGAAAGGGTTAGCAACTAGATGCAACTAGGGATCGTGGACATCACAAAGTTGCATTGCTACAAATAGTATACAAGTTCAACCGACACATATCATCATCATCGGCATCATAAATCACTAGAAGTTCCATCCTTCCATATCATCGAGGATGGACCCTAGATCTTGAACAGTGTGAGGTCTAGACGTTGCATGCCTATGCGAGTTCGGACGTCAGCTCGCGATATAGGGCCGTGGTGGAACATCCCCTTCTCATCGACGACTTCTTTCATGATGACCATCGCAATGTCGCTTTGGATGTGAAAGAAGTCATCTCTAAGTTTATAATCCGCTTCTCCATGAGATTCTAGCCACTTGTGGATATGATCATCATTTCTGCTTCTCATGCGAAGCTTTTGGTGATCCGTGTTGAACTGAATCATGAGATGGAGGATGTAGAATCCATCCTTCTTGCTTGGTTTTTGGACTTGGATGCAGGAGAAGTTAGTTTTATGCGCGAAACCCATCTTCTTGTTCCTTTGTTTCCTGATCTGCATGTGGCCACCTCTAAAGCTGAAGCCTTGGAGAGCATCATCTAGAATATTCATTATGTGGGTGTAGTCTTTTTTCTCATAGTCTCTGGAAGGGTCAAAATACACGGCGTGGGAGACTTGCGGATAAAGAACGATAAGGACGGCGCGCCCGTTGCTGCGGGGAAAAGACACCTCAAATTATTCCCCATAGAGAGAGAAGGAATGATTGAAATGTATGAAAGGGTTGTTCGAAACTGACTTACTTTGGATGATAAGGCACGAGGACAATTTCGGCATGACCTTTGCTAAAAAATGGACCTATCGAGCACCTGAAATTCACCAGAACGGAAATGAATCAACATTCCGGCGTAACATAGGCAACTCGGATCATTTACCAAAACATGACATGTCCAAAACATGACATATCCACATATCACATGTCCAGTTCAAATTTGCATATAAATTCAGCAAATTTTGAAACCTATCTAAATTCATAACTAAATAGATAACCTAATTAACATAACTAAAACCCAAGTAAATTAACCCTAGCTAGCAGAGAGGGAGAGAGGGGGGTGGTTTACAGAGGGTGCAAGGCGAGGAGGCAGGCCCGACGACGGCCGAGATTGGGAGGGGAGGAAGCAGAGGAGGGAGGCGAGGGCCAACGGGTCGGGGGCGAGCGCCGGCGCCGGGGGCGAGCGCGCCTGGGTCGGGGGCGGCGGGGTCGGGGGCGAGCGCGCCGGGGTCGGGCGCGGCGGGGTCGGGGCGGCGAGGTCGGGGGCGAGCGCGCTGGGGTCGGGGGCGAGCGCGCCGAGGTCGGGGGCGGGCGCGGCGGTGCGACAGGGCCGGGGAAGAGAGAGTAGGGATTTGGGGGAAATGAGGCGGGATGAAGCAGGGAGAGGGGGAATTTTGGGTTAAGTGGACGTAGCAGTAGCGCGTTTTCACGAAACGCGCTACTACTATTACGAGCACCTATAGCGATTTTCTGCAGAAACCGCTACTGCTATCTTGACTAGCTGTAGCTCTTTTTCACTAAAGCGCTACTGCTATAACCAGTTTCCCTTTTTTCTTTTCCTCAGCATAATAGGAACATATATATTACATCATTGGACCCTTGCATAATAATGGCTAAGTGTGTATACAAAATAGGAACATATATATATTACATCATTGGACCCATGCATAATAATGGCTAATTAAGTGTGTATACAAAATAGGAACATATATATATATATATATATATATATATATATATTACATCATTTGACCGATTCCTCAGCGCTGACGTTTTCGTTTTTGAGTCAGCTTCTTTCCCTTCTTGTTCGTCGAAGAATAATTGAGCCCCTCATTGTGACTTTTCCTTTTCCATGGAGTACGATTTTTCTTTGGTAATGTAGTATTGATTCTTCTTTTGACGTATACTTCATCATCATCGTCATCTTCCCTCATTGGATTGCCGTACTGATCATAGTCTTCCTCATTGGCGACTCCATCCATTTCAATGATGTTTCTTTTGCCTTTCCTCACAACAACACGACTGGGATTGCATGGGTCGGTTATGAAGAAGCATTGTGTCACGTGCTTAGCGTGTACCCATGGCTCGTTTTTTGCGATAGCGTTCACGGTAGCGCTCTTGGCGTCGGGTATAGTCATGGTAGTGAAAATCCGGCTTTCTCTTTCGACATTCTTAGCCCATCTGACACGGAACATCATCGTGTTGTGCAGTCCAGAGTAGTCAAGCTCCCAGATCTCCTCGACCCTTCCATAAAATCGTTCAGTTGCGCCGTTGTCGCTGCCGGTCATGCATTCCATCGTCACCCCTGAGTTCTGATATTCATCACTGTCCATATCTTTGGCCTCCGTGTAGAACGTGTATCCGTTGATATCATATGCCTGATAGGTTACGAGGTTGGGCGAGGGGCCATGTGCTAAGGCGTATATGAGCAATCCGTCCTTAGAGCCCTCCTCCGGGGGATTAGCAATAATATGCTCTTTGAACCAATGCAGGAAAGTGGAGTTGTGCTCTCTAGTAACTTCGGCGTCCGTCCTCCATACCCCCCGGTCACGATACTTCTTTGCGATAATTTCTTTGTGCAGTGCCACGAAAGGATCTACCTCGTCTAGGTGTTGTAGCACTACCAAGTTTGCTCTGTCAAAGTCGCTGCGTCGATCTGAGTATGCCACATGCAGTTCCCTGCGACCGTTGCAGTGACCTTCTCCTTCGAGCCTCCATCGTGCTTGTTAACGGGCAAACCAACACTAACACCAGGCGGCTGGTCTGCGCCATATAGAAAATTCTCACAGAAAGAGATGCACTCTTGTGTCAAATAGCCCTGGATGATGCTTCCATCCGGACGGGACATGTTACGAACGAATCCTTTGATGATCCCATTCATCCTCTCAAACGGCATCATGTTGTGCAGGAATGACGGCCCCAGGTCTATTGTGTCATCCACAATATGGACACACAGATGCACCATCACGTCAAAGAACGCGGGCGGGAAGTACATCTCAAGCTCATTCAGTATCACAACAATCTCTTCCTGTAGCCTTCGGAGCTGCTTCACACTGATCGACTTTCGAGAGATGACGTCGAAAAAGTTGCAGAGACCAATAAGCGTGTCACGGACGTGCTTGTCCATTATCCCTCTAAGGGCAACAGGTAATATCTGCGTCATCATCACATGATAGTCATGAGACTTCATCCCGCTGAACCTTTTCTTGTCCGTGTCTAGATATCTACTTATCTTGCCACAGTAACCGGAACTAACTTTGACTCCAGTAAGGCACTTAAAGAATTGATTGATCTCAGCCTGACTTAAGGTGAAGCAAGAAGGGGGGCAATAATCCTCATTCTTTATTTTCTTGCCCTTTTTCTCCCGTGCCTCTGTCTCCGTCTCTGTCTCGTCTGACATTTTACGGGGCGGCATGTGCAGATCTTCCCTGATTTTCAAATCTTGCAAGTCTTTTCTTGCCTTCGGCCCATCCTTGGTCTTATCCGGCATGTTCATCAGTGTTGCGAGCAAGCTCTCAAGGACATTCTTACAGATATGCATTTGATCAAGGCAATGAGGTGTATCGAGTTTGTGCCAGTACTCCAAGTCCCAGAACACAGACCTCGTCTTCCATACCTTCAGCAGCGGCTCCGGCGCCTTTCTCATCGTCTTTCCCGGCGCAGGGCACTCCTTCCAGTTTTTCAACAGCTCATCGATTTCGGCACCGCTCCGCTTATGTGGAGGTCCTCGATGCTCAGTGTGACCATTGAATAGATCTCCACGGTTTCTCCACGGGTCGTCCTGTTCGAGCCATCTTCAATGCCCCATGTACACGATTTTCCCAGACCCGCCATCTTTCCTTGACGTTAGCTGCTGAGACGTTGTATCATCCATGCACCGCGTGCATCCGCAATATCCATGGCACACCTGGCCTGCCACATATCCGTAACCAAGATAGTCGTGCACTGTCATGATCAGCGCGGCTCTCATGTTGAAATACTCGCCTTTGCTGGCATCCCATGTCTTGGCCGATGTTTTCCATAACGTGTCTAACTCCTCCTAAAGTAGCCCCAGATACAAATTAATATTATTTCCTGGTTGTTTCGGCCTTTGAATAAGCATGCTCATGTGAATGTACTTAGATTTCATGCACAACCAGGGGGGAGGTTGTACATCCATACAAACACGGGCCATGTGCTATGGTTGGTGCTCTGGTTGCCAAACGGATTCATGCCATCGGTACATGCGCCGAGCACGATGTTCCTTGCATCACATTCAAAATACCGATAGAATCTGTTCAACGCTCTCCACTGGCTTCCATCCTTGACGTGTCTCAGCTTCGGATCATCTCCATCGTTGGGCTTCTTCCTCTCCGCGTGTCAGCGCATTAGCTTTGCTTCCTTGGGATCTACAAAATACCTCTGGAGACAGGGAGTGATCGGTAAGTACCATACCACTTTCTGGGGACATTTCTTCCCGGCCTTCTTGTATCGAGAAGCATTGCACACCGGACAACTTGTTTTTTCTGCGTGCTTCTTCCGATAAATTATGCAATCGTTGATGCATGCATGGTATCTAACGTGTGGCAGATCAAGAGGGCACACGATCTTCTTGGCCTCATCAACACTACTAGGACATAGATTACCCTCGGGAAGGACATCCTTTACGTACTTGAGATGCTCATCGAGGCTAGTGTCGGTCCATTTGTTTTTAGCCTTCGTCTTCAGCACTTGGAGCGTGAAACTCAAGCGGGTCACCTCAGGATTGCAACCATCATACAATGGAGTGTTCGAGTCTACCACCAGTTGCTCCAGCTTATCCTCCTCTCTAGAAGCAGCTCTCTCAGTACTCGTCTCCTTGCGGAGCAATGCTTGAACATGTCGTTGTGTACTGTCGGTGGATTTTTGTAGCAGCGCGGTTTAAGCGTCACGCGCTACTGCTAAGTTTGCACCAGTAGCGAGCTTTCCGTAGCCGCGCTGCTACTACTTAGCAGCGGTGCCTGTTTTTATGCCGCGCTGCTGCTAAGATTCTGTGTATAAGGTTTTCCCTAGTAGTGAGGTTGCATTCCGTTTGGACTCCGTTTGGTATTCCTTTTCTTCGAAACCCTAAAACAGGCAAAAAACAGCAATTCTGGGTCGGGCCTCCGGTTAATAGGTTAGTCCCAAAAATAATATAAAAGAGGATAATAAAGCCCAATAATGTCCAAAACAGTAGATAATATAGCATGGAGCAATCGAAAATTATAGATATGTTGGAGATGTATCAACGTACATTAAACTCACGTTTTTGTATCCTTTTGTCATGCCATCTTTTAACCTTTTCTTTAAATAGTTTGGTATTCTCATAAGCCTGGGTTCTCCATTCATCAAGTGAGCTAATGTCAAAAAGCCTCTTCTCACCGGCAAGTTTGAAGTCATAGTTGAGCTCTTTAATGGACCAATATGCCTTATGTTCTCGTTCAAGAGGTAAGTGACATGCCTTTCCATAAACCATTTTATACGGAGACATACCCATGGGATTTTTGTATGCAGTTCTATAGGCCCATAATGCATCATCAAGTTTCTTGGACCAATTCTTCCTAGATATATTAGCAGTCTTTTGCAAAATTAATTTAAGCTCTCTATTACTCAATTCTACTTGACCACTAGATTGTGGGTGATAAGGAGATGTAATTCTATGATTAACATCATACTTATCAAGCATTTTACAAAAAGCACCCTGAATAAAATGTGAACCACCATCAGTCATTAAGTGTCTAGGGACTCCAAACCTCGGAAAAATAACTCCTTTAAGCATCTTAATAGAGGTGTTATGATCAGCACTACTAGTTGGAATAGCTTCTACCCACTTAGTAACGTAATCAACAGCAACTAAAATATGTGTATACCCATTAGAGGAAGGAAACGGACCCATATAATCAAAGCCCCAAACATCAAATGGTTCAATAACAAGTGAATAATTCATAGGCATTTCTTGACGTCTACTAATATTACCAATTCTTTGACATTCATCACAAGACAAAACAAACTTACATGCATCCTTGAAGAGAGTAGGACAATAAAAACCGGATTGCAATACCTTATGTGCAGTTCTATCTCCAGCATGGTGTCCTCCATAAGCCTTGGAGTGACACTTGCATAGGATCTGTTCCTGTTCATGCTCAGGTACACAACGTCTAATAACACCATCTGCTGCTTCTTTATAAAGGTGTGGGTCATCCCAGAAGTAATGCCTTAAATCATAGAAGAACTTTTTCTTTTGATGGCATGTGAAACTAGGTGGTATAAACTTAGCAACAATGTAATTAGCATAATCAGCATACCATGGAGCAGTACGAGAAGCATTTATGACAGCTAATTGTTCATCAGGAAAGCTATCATCAATAGGTAGTGGGTCATCAAGAACATTATCTAACCTAGACAAGTTGTCTGCAACGGGGTTCTCAGCTCCCTTTCTGTCAATAATATTTAAATCAAATTCTTGTAGCAAGAGAACCCATCTAATAAGTCTAGGTTTAGCATCTTTATTTTCCATAAGATATTTAATAGCAGCATGATCAGTGTGAACAGTTACTTTAGAATCAACAATATATGGTATGAACTTATCACAAGCAAATACAACTGCTAAAAATTCTTTTTCAGTAGTAGCATGGTTTCTCCGGGCACTATATAGAGTTTTACTAGCATATTGAATAACATTTAATTTCTTATCAACTCTCTGTCCTTGAACAACCCCTACAGCATAATCACTAGCATCACACATGATTTCAAATGGTAAATTCCAATCAGGATGCTGAACAATAGGTGTAGAAATCAAAGCTTTCTTAAGTATTTCAAATGCTTCTACACAATCATCATCAAAAACAAAAGGAACATCTTTTTGTAAGAGATTAGTCAGAGGCCTAGAAATTTTAGAGAAGTTGTTAATGAACCTCTTATAAAAATCGACATGACCAAGGAAACTTCTTATACATTTAATGTCCATAGGACACGACATCTTTTCAATAGCATCAACTTTAGCTTTATCAACTTCAATACCTCTTTCAGAAATTTTATGCCCCAAGACAATACCTTCATTAACCATAAAGTGTCACTTCTCCCAATTCAAGACAAGATTAGCTTCTTCACATCTCTGCAAAACTCGATCAAGGTTGCTTAAGCAATCATCAAAAGAAGTTCCGTAAACGGAGAAATCATCCATGAAAACCTCAACAATCTTTTCACAAAAGTCAGGGAATATAGCAGTCATACATCTTGGAAAGGTAGCAGGTGCATTGCATAAACCAAAAGGCATACGTCTATAAGCAAAGGTACCGAAAGGGAAAGTAAAAGTTGTCTTTTCTTGATCCTCTTTTGACACAGGTATTTGAGAGAAACCAGAATAACCGTCTAGAAAACAAAAATGTGAATGTTTGGATAATCTTTCTAGCATTTGAACAATAAAAGGTAAAGTGTAATGATCCTTTTTAGTAGCTTTATTTAATTTGCGGAAATCAATTACCATTCTATAACCTATAACTATTCTTTGTGGGATCAATTCATCTTTATCATTAGGAACATAAGTAATACCTCCCTTCTTAGGGACACAATGGACATGACTTACCCACTGACTATCAGCAACGGGATAAATTATACCCGCCTCCAGAAGCTTTAGTATTTCTTTTCTTACCACTTCTTTCATCTTAGGATTTAACCATCGTTGGTGATTAACAACCGGTTTCGCGTCTTTCTCCAATTTTATTTTGTGCTGGCAGAGAGTGGGACTAATGCCCTTAAGATCATTAAGAGTATATCCAATAGCAGCATGGTGCTTCTTCAGAGTTTTCAATAATTTCTTTTCTTCATGCTCTGAAAGGTTAGCACTAATAATAACAGGATATATCTCTTTCTCATCAAGATAAGCATATTTAAGAGTATCAGGTAAAGGTTTAAGCTCAAACACAGGACCACCCTTAGGTGGAGGAGGATCCCCTAGGATTTCAACAGGCAAGTTGTGTTTTGAAATAGGTCCCTGTTTAAAGAATACTTCATCTATCTCCCTTCTTTCATTCATAAACATATCATTTTCATGGTCTAGCAAATATTGTTCTAAAGGATCACAGGGAGGCACGACAATAGAAGCAAGACCATAATTTCATCTTTACTAGGCAATTCTTTATCATGGGGTTTTCTACGAAATTTATCAAAATTAAATTCATGAGACATATCCCCTAAACTAATAGAAACAATATCCTTATTGTAGTCTATCTTAGCATTAACAGTATTCAAGAAAGGTCTACCAAAAATAATGGGACAAAAGTTATCTTGTGGGGAACCAAGAACAAGAAAATCAGCAGGATATTTAACTTTCCCACACAAGACTTCAACATCCCTAACAATCCCAACCAGTGAAATAGTATCTCTATTGGCAAGCTTAATTGTAACATCAATTTCTTCTAACTCAGCAGGTGCAATGTCATGCATAATTTCTTTATATAGGGAATGAGGTATTGCACTTGCACTAGCACCCATATCACATAAGCCATGATAGCAATGATCTTCTATTTTAACAGAAATAACAGGCATGCCTACAACAGGTCTATGTTTATTTTTAGTATCGGGTCTAGCAATTCTAGCAGCTTCATCACAGAAGTAAATAACATGCCCATGAATATTATCGGCCAAGAGATCTTTAACCATAGCAACACTAGGTTCAACTTTAATTTGCTCAGAGGGAGTAGGTGTTCTAGTATTACTCTTACGAACCACGGTTGAAGCTTTAGCATGATCCTTTATTCTAACAGGGAAAGGTGGTTTCTCAATATAAGCAGTAGGAACAATAGGGTCATTATAAGTGATAGTCTTTTCTTCAACTTTAATAGGTTCAACTACTTTTACTTCAATGGGAGGATTATATTTAAACCACTTCTCCTTAGGGAGATCAACATGAGTAGCAAAGGATTCACAAAAAGAAGCTACTATCTCAGAGTCAAGTCCATATTTAGTGCTCAATTCACGGAAAACATCGATATCCATAAAAGATTTAACACAATAAAACTTAGGTGTTATACCTGACTCCTTACCTTCGTCGAGGTCCCAATCTTCAGAGTTGCATTTAATTCTCTCCAATAAATCCCATTTGAATTCGATAGTCTTCATCATAAAAGAACCAGTACAAGAAGTATCGAGCATGGAGCGATTATCGAGAGAAAGCCGAGCATAAAATTATTGAATAATAATTTCTCTTGAGAGCTCATGATTGGGGCATGTATATAACATTGACTTAAGCCTCCCCCAAGCTTGAGCAATGCTTTCTCCTTCGCGAGGCCAAAAATTATATATATATATATATATATAATTACGATCATGATGAACAAGACGCATAGGATAAAACTTTTGATGAAATTTCAATCGGTTTTAGTTCCATGATCCCATATCATCGCATAGCCTAAACCATGTCATTGCCTCTCCCTTCGAAGATAAAGGGAAGACCTTCTTCTTGATAACATCCTCGGGCATACATGCAAGCATAAATAATCCACAAACTTCATCCACATAGATTAGGTGCAAATCGGGATATAATGTTCCATCTCCTGTAAAAGGATTAGCTAGAAGTTTCTCTATCATACCCGAAGGAATTTCAAAGTAAAAAAATTTAGTAGGTTGAGGAGAAACTCTTTTCTCTACTGGTCGGGGTGAAGATACCTCGAACAAGCCCCTCAAAGGATTATGTTCCATAGTAACAAGTGATAGTAAATTTCAGCACACTATATAAATTTTTCCTTAGCAAATTCCACCTACCAAAGGCGCTTCAATCCCCGGCAACGGCGCCAGAAAAGAGTCTTGATGACCCACAGTGTAGGGGATCTATCGTAGCCTTTTCTATAAGTAAGAGTGTCAAGCCCAACGATGAGCAGAAGGAAATGATAAGCGGTTTTCAGCAAGGTATTCTGTGCAAGCACTGAAATTATCGGTAATAGATAGTTTTGTGATAAGGTAATTTGTAACAGGTAACAAATAGTAAAAGTAAATAAGGTGTAGCAAGATGGCCCAATCCTTTTTGTAGCAAAGGACAAGCCTGGACAAACTCTTATATAAAGGAAAGAGCTCCCGAGGACACATGGGAATTATCGTCAAGCTAGTTTTCATCACGCTCATATGATTCGCGTTCGGTACTTTGATAATTTGATATGTGGGGTGGACCGGTGCTTGGGTACTGTCCTTACTTGGATAAGAATCCCACTTATGATTAACCCCTATTGCAAGCATCCACAACTACAAAAGAAGCATTAAGGTAAACCTAACCATAGCATGAAACATATGGATCCAAATCAGCCCCTTACGAAGCAACGCATAAACTAGGGTTTAAGCTTCTGTCACTCTAGCAACCCATCATCTACTTATTACTTCCCAATGCCTCCCTCTAGGCCCAAACAATGGTGAAGTGTCATGTAGTCGATGTTCACATGACACCACTAGAGGGATGACAACATACATCTCATCAAAATATCAAACAAATACCAAATTCACATGACTACTTATAGCAGGACTTCTCCCATGTCCTCGTGAACAAACGTAACTAATCACAAATCATATTCATGTTCATAATTAGAGGGGTATTAATATGCATAATGGATCTGAACATATGATCTTCCACTAAATAAACCAACTAGCATCAACTACAAGGAGTAATCAACACTACTAGCAACCCACAGGTACCAATCTGAGGCTTTGGGACAAATATTGGATACAAGAGATGAACTAGGGTTTGAGATGAGATGCCGCTGGTGAAGATGTTGATGGAGATTGACCCCCTCCCGATGAGAGGATCGTTGGTGATGACGATGGTGATGATTTCCCCCTCCCGGGGGGAAGTTTCCCCGGTAGAACAGCTCCGCCAGAGCCCTAGATTGGTTCTGCCAAGGTTCCGCCTCGTGGCGGCGGAGTGTCGTCCCAAAAGCTTGCTTGTGATTTTTTTCCTCGACGAAAGACTCCATATAGCCAAAGATGGGCATCAGAGGGCCACCAGGGGGGCCCATGAGGCAGGGGGGCGCGCCCAGGGGGTAGGGCACGCCCCCCATCCTCGTGGACGGTGGGTGGCCCCCTTCTGGTACTTCTTTTGCCCAATAATTTTTATATATTCTGAAATGTGCTCCCATGAAGTTTCAGGACTTTTGGAGTTGTGAATAATAGGTCTATAATATTTGCTCCTTTTCCAGCCCAGAATTCTAGCTGCCGGCATTCCCCCTCTTCATGTAAACCTTGTAAAATAAGAGAGAATAGGCATAAGTATTGTGATATAATGTGTAATAACAGCCCATAATGCAATAAATATTGATATAGAAGCATGATGAAAAATGGATGTATCAAACATCACTATGTTGATCATATCTACTATATGATGCACGCTCGACCTTTCGGTCTCCAGTGTTCCGAGGCCATATCTGCATATTCTAGGCTCGTCAAGTTTAACCCAGGTATTCTGCGTATGTAAAACTGTCTTGCACCCGTTGTATGTGAATGTAGAGCTTATCACACCCGATCATCATGTGGTGTCTCGGCACGATGAACTGTCGCAACGGTGCATACTCAGGGAGAACACTTATACCTTGAAATTTAGTGAGAGATCATCTTATAATGCTACCATCAAACTAAGCAAAATAAGATGCATAAAGGATAAACATCACATGCAATCAATATAAGTGATATGATATGGCCATCAACATCTTGTGCCTTTGATCTCCATCTCCAAAGCACCGTCATGATCACCATCGTCACCGGCTTGACACCTTGATCTCCATCGAAGCATCATTATCGTCTTGCCAACTATTTCTTCTACGACTATCGCTACCACTTAGTGATATAGTAAAGCAATTACATGGCGATTGCCTTTCATACAATAAAGTGACAACCATATGGCTCCTGCCAGTTGCCGATAAATGTGTTACAAAACATGATCATCTCATACAATAAAATTTAGCATCATGTCTTGACCATATCACATCACAACATGCCCTGCAAAAACAAGTTAGACGTCCTCTACTTTGTTGTTGAAAGTTTTACGTGGTTGCTACGGGCTGAGAAAGAACGGTTCGTACCTACGCATCAAAAACCACAACGTGGTATAGTGATTGATTTTTGATCTTCAGAAAGAACCCTCTTCATTGAATCCGATTCAACTAAAGCTGGAGAAACAAACACCCACTAGCCACCTGTGTGCCAAGCACGTCGGTAGAACCAGTCTCGCGTAAGCGTACGCGTAATGTCGGTCTGGTCCGCTTCATCCAACAATGCCGCTAAATCAAGAATCAACTAGTGACGTCAAGCAATATGTATATACCCACGGCCACAACTCCTTTGTGTTCTACTCATGAATATAACATCTACACATAAACCTGGCTCGGATGCCACTATTGGGGAACACAGTAATTTCTAAAAAATTCCTGCGCACATGCAAGATCATAGTGATGCATAGCAACGAGAGGGGAGAGTATCGTCTACGTACCCTCGTAGACCGTAAGCGGAAGCGTTATGACAACGCGGTTGATGTAGTCATACATCTTCACGATCGACCGATCTAGTACCAAAGATACGGCACCTCCATGATCTGCACACGTTCAGCTCGGTGACGTCCCGCGAACTCATGATCCAGTAGAGCTTCGAGGGAGAGCTTTGTCAACATGACGGTGTGATGATGGTGATGATGTTGCTACCAGAATAGGGCTTCGCCTAAGCACCGCTATGATATTACCGAGGTGGGTTATGGTGCAGGGGGGCACCTCACACGGCTAAAGATCAATGATCAACTTGTGTGTCCATGGGGTGCCCCCTCCCCCGTATATAAAGGAGTGGAGGAGGGGGAGGGGGCGGCCTCTCTAGGTGCGCCCCAAGGGAATCCTACTCCCACTGGGAGTAGGATTCCCCCCCTTCCCTTTGTTGGTTCTAGGAGAGGAGGAAGGAGGAGGAAGAAGGAAGGAAAGGGGGGCCGGACCCCCTCCCAATTCGGATTGGGCTTGGGGGGTTCCCCCTCCTTTGCTTCTTTTCACTCTCTTCCACCAAGGCCCAATAAGGCCCATATACCTCCCAGGGGTCCCGGTAACCTCCCGGTGCTCTGGTATACTCCTGATTTCACCCAGAACCATTCTGATGTCCAAACATAGGCTTCCAATATATCGATCTTTTCGTCTCGACCATTTCGAGACTCCTCGTCATGTCCGTTGTCAAATCTGGGACTCCGAACTACCTTCGGTACGTCAAAACACATAAACTCATAATACCGATCGTCACCGAACGTTAAGCGTGCGGACCCTACGGGATCGAGAACTATGTAGACATGACCAAGACATGTCTCTGATCAATAACCAATAGCGAAACCTGGATGCTCATATTGGTTCCTACATATTCTATGAAGATCTTTATCGGTCAAGCCGCATAACAATATATGTTGTTCCCTTTGTCATCGGTATGTTACTTGCCCGAGATTCGATCGTTGGTATCTCAATACCTAGTTCAATCTTGTTATCGGCAAGTCTCTTTACTCGTTTCCGTAATGCTACATCCCATAACTAACTCATTAGCTACATTGCTTGCAAGGCTTATAGTGATGTACATTACCGAGAGGGCCCACACATACCTATTCGACAATCGGAGTGACAAATCCTAATCTTGATCCATGCCAACTCAACAAACACCATCGGAGACACCTATAGAGCACCTTTATAATCACCCAGTTACGTTGTGATGTTTGGTAGTACACAAAGTGTTCCTCCGGTATTCGGGAGTTGCATGATCTCATAGTCATAGGAACATGTATAGTTATGGAGAAAGCAATAGCAACAAACTAAACGATCATCGTGCTAAGCTAATTGATGGGTCAAGTCAATCACATCATTCTATAATGATGTGATCCCGTTAATCAAATGACAACTCATGTCTATGGTTAGGAAACATAACCATCATTGATTCAACGAGCTAGTCAAGTAGAGGCATACTAGTGACACTTTGTTTGTCTATGTATCCACACATGTACTAAGTTTCCGGTTAATACAATTCTAGCATGAATAATAACCATTTATCATGAAATAAGGAAATAAATAATAACTTTATTATTTCCTCTAGGGCATATTTCCTTCATTTGCGCCTACAACATCTCTGGCCAAGCAACAAGTGCTTCCCTATCCTGGTGAATGCTCTCTCTCTACTTCTTTTCCCATACAATCCTTTGATTCTAATATCACCTGGAAGCTAGTCACTGCTAGTTTGTTGATGTTTTTATTTGAATGCTGATGCGGCATCTTTTTTGTCCTGGAATTGTGGTGTGCAGGCGAAGCTGAAAGACGTTAAGAACATGAATTGGTGTAAATTCATCGCGGACTTCCTACATGATGCATTCTCAAACAAGGTGTACCAGAAGGGTTGTCGCTTGCACCTAATGGTATTTTTGCCCTACCCTTTTGCAAATGGTCTCATCATGGTTCATTCTTTTCCTAAATCAACATTGCACTCTTCATAAGTGTGAACCAAATTGTTTTGCATTTTTGTATCTCTGTTTGGCCATAGTCTGACAACCGAAAGTTTTTGACTGGTCTTTTAACTGAATTTTTGTATTTTTCATTTTTATGGCGACTGTAGGAGATCGTGCATGGAAACCATTTGTTTCATTTTTTGTGACTCTTTTACATGTCAAAGCGATTTCTGTTCGGTCTATGGCATCTGTAGTTGCTGCATAGAATGGAATAGCATTTTTCTACAACACAAAAAAGTGTTCATTTCATACATTCATTCTCTTTATACAATCTGGATGGCAACTACCATGCTGAATAGGTGGCAACTACTAGTATACTAGGATGGCATCTGCCAACATAGCATGATGGCAACTAACATAGATAGATGGCAAATCTTTCTTCCCTTATTTTCAACTTGTGACTCTAGGAAACTGCATAGGCTTCTTTCAACACAGCATGATGGCAACTAACATAGCTTGCTTTTTATTTTTGTATACCAGCTCATGTACGTCGATCGTCTTGATTTGTCAACTATCGACTTTACTGAGAGAGGAGGCCCGCCGCCTCCACATAAGTTTGTTGTCTCTGCATGGACATATGATGCCGTCAAGGCTGTGCTTGCCGCAGACAGGATGTCTGATACAAAATATGGGAAACTGCAGGTTAGTTCTGCCTTTTTTCTTGCATGTCACTCTTGAATTTTTGTTGTTGCATTTAATATAAAAAATTCCCATGCGGCAACCATTTATGGCTAACAAGCGATAAATACCTTGGCAACCATGGTTGTCTGCACATGGCACCCATGTTTGATCCCATACGGCAACTCTGCCATTCTGTGTTGAAACTCCTTATTTTTTCCTTTTTTTTGCAATCCATGAATTGTAGTCACTGCTCCTTTATCTCTTTTGACATCTTAGTTGTTTTTCGCTGTTTTTCAGCTGATGGCCAAGCATGCTATAGACTACAGTGTGTTTGGTGGGCCACAGAACTTTGGCAAGTGGATGAATGTGCATTCAGCTCCATCTTGTCCTGTTGAGGTAATCAAGGATGTTTATTTGTTTTCTGAATTTATTTTTTCTTACATTCGATATCTTTTTACGGTTGTTCTGGCTTATTTTTCTTACGCACGTGACTCTAATATGCTTTTGTTATTGTTACTTTCTGTTTTCTGCTCAGGCGAGGGCACCTGTTGAGCACTTAGTCGGGCAGTTTGCTTCCGGCATGACCAGCTTGCTTGGGAAGTTGGTTGAGGGTTGGACGGCACTTAATGGTTCTGATAGCGATGAGGTTGCGAGGCAGTTTACATCATTTGTTGGAGGATGCACGCATCGACCAACTGGTTGCCGTCGCCTGTATGACTACAACAGCTCTCAGGAACTCCCTGACATGCAAGATGCTGGTCTCGACAAGGACGATGACGACGACATGGAGAATGTGCAACATGAAACCGACGATGATGAACATGTTAAAGTTCGTGTAGGTGGTAAGAATGACAAGGCTGCACCAAAAGTTCCTCCACCGAAGGAAGGCATTGATCGAACGATTGCGAGAGACACGGGGGTGTCGCTCTCAAAGAGGGGCAGGGCTCCAGAGGATGCTAGTCAAGGCTCTGCTGGAAAGAGGTGTAGGGTCGATCCTGTAGCTGCTAGGAGGAGGTTCGACGTATATTTTAGTGTTTTGTTTGTCCTTCCTTTTTAACAGCCCAAACTTGTTTTCATTTTTTGCTAAGTGTGCCACGATTTTTGTATCTCACACTTGGTATGTTTGTTGCCATTTTTTCTACGTGCAGTTAGGATACAACTGGTGGACGATCAGTTAAAAAGAAACAAGCACCCACGCCAACCCGTGTTACTGCCCCATTGAACAAGGGGGCTCCCACTGCTGGTGCTACCACTTCCACTAGGTCGTCTCCTTGCACATCGACATCCAACACCGGTGATCCTGTCGTGCTGGAAGACGTGAGGAAGATAATGAAGAGGTGGGTTCTCCCTGTTTTTTATTTGTCCTAATGCTATTTTTTGGTTGATGCATTCTGAATCATATACCACCTTTTACTTGATCTATTTTATGTGGCAACTACTGTCTGCTTCTCATGGCAGTTGTCTAACATGTCACATGGTTATTGCTATCTGTCCCACATGGCAACTGCTGTTTTTTATGATCTAAATTTGCTGCATGGCAACTCATGCTTCTTTCTTCATGGCAAATGCTAACTAGAATACTGGCAAATATTTTCCACTCATATGGCAACTAGTAGCTTTCCACTAACTTCAACCTCTTTGCATTTCATGTGTGTTCATCCATAACTTGTTTTCAAATGGCAGCTCTGGCATTTCACACATTTTCATTGTATGATGACTACCATGGAAATTATTTTGCTCACCTTCTTCCACTCTTCATGTGTCTTCTTTTGTAGGGTGAAGAAGACTACTACACGCTCGAGCAAAACCACTACCAAAAACCCACTTGAACGCCTCCACTCCAAGTTGTCGAGAAGTGGCAACTCAGATATTCATGAGCCGCCAGTCGACAAAACTGCTACAGCACCATCCATTGTTCCCACTAGCTCTGATGCAAGCAGCCGACCATCTCCGTCGGTTGCATATGTGCAGACTACAACAACAGGCATCCATACATCTAGTAGTGACGAGCCAGTATCTGCTAGGACCGCTGAGATATTGCCCACTCTGGTGGCAATGAGGGATGTTGTTGTGACCCATGCCACCCGATCAGTAAGTGTTGAAGTGGACGCTCCCAAGATCAACCTAAACAAGGAAGATTCCCGCTCATCTGATACGGATTCCAAGCATGTGGCTGGTGGCACTTCTGTGTCCACAAAAGAAGGGGGCTGCGGATACATTTCAGAATGAGAGGCCATCCACAGGTGAGACTCATCGCACAACAGCTCCACCTGCTGGTGGTCCAAAGGCTGCTGCGGTGACCATTGCGCGAGCTAGTCTGCAACCTAGGTGGCTTAGCCCCCGCAAGCATCCTGCACAGATATCCAATGCACCAGATGTAGCTAAGAGCAGCAGAGGTGACACTGGTTAAGTGCCTGCTTCCACGCTGTTCCCACCTTCTGCCAAACGCAATGTTATGGAGAAAACGGAAGTCCGGAATACAACTGACACAGGTGGCAAGCCGTGCACGACTAAAGGAGGTGGACGTTTGGAGCAGACTGCGTCTTTCACCACCGTGGAGAACACCAGCTTAAATCTGCGCACTTCTAAGCTCCTAGTCAACATTGGTGTCCCCTAGAGCCCAAACAAGCAGATAGGCAAGAAAGTTGCGATTGAGACCGCTGACAGCACGCCCCGCCTTACTAATAAAGTCGATGATCCTGTAGTAGGCGAGGCAGAAATGTTTGTTGATCTGTCACCTCTAGATTCTGCCAAGCAACTTGTTCGCGATCCGGCTAGTAGGCAGGAGAGGCACCCAATGGCTTTAACCCCATCGAGCTTTAGCCTTGGCATCGATCGCACTCAAGATGAACCAGTGGTGCAAGATGTTCTGCCTGTTGCCTTTGCTTTCCCGGCAGGCACGACCCCAATGATGGCGCAGCCAATGGCTGATGGCAGGAAGGCTGTGAAGTTTGCAGAGCAGATAGTGCAAGGTATATTTTTTGTGTGTTTATCATTTTTTTGTATATTTTTTGTCTGACTTTTGTCACAAGCTTTTTGGTTGCTTACTGGTGATGACAAATCTCATGAGATGCAAATGGCAACTACAGTTGTTGCCACATGGCAACTACATTTGCAATGCACATGGCAACTGAAGTTGTTGCCACATGGCAACTCCAGGGCAATGCACATGGCAACTGAAGTTGTTGCCACATGGCAACAATAGTGCACTTCCCATCTGGGAAACATTTTGGTCTACCAAGTGAAATTTGACATACACACTTTCTTATTAGCACCTACAGTTCACAGTCTGAACTTTTTTTTCACAATAACTTGTTGTTTCCAAGTTTCCTAACCAACAGTTTTATTCTTCAAGCCACCCCTGAGGACATTTCGCCGTCACTCGATGAAGCTTACCGTAGGATTGAGGAGGAAGCATTGAAGAGGAGGTCCTCACGGGGTACGGGGCAATCAAGTTCTAACGTGCTTGCTGAGTTAGTATCCGAGGATACTGTTAGAAGTGCCACCCCTGGATCTGTGAGGCAGACTAGGGTGGTTCATGCACCCCTGGTGGATGACTTTGAGCCCAATGTTAAGGCTACAAAGGATCAGACCCAACTATATGATATTGTCAAGCGTTTTGGAAATGTGAGGTCGAACAGCAAGCACATGAAGGAGTTGAAAGCGTAATGTCCACACCACATAACCCCTTACTTGCTTTTCATCGATATTTTTTTCCCTTTTAGCCATGTGTTGTCCATGTTTATTTTTATTTTTTCAGTAGACATGATTCTTCCATGTTATATCATTTTCATACAGCTCATGTTTGGACAGAACCAAAATCATACAATGTGATGCGACATACGTCGACCTAGGTGATCTTGCCGAGGCTGTGAGGCCTACTGGTAAAATGTCGAAGAATGTAGTTGCGTGTGGAATTGACTTCATCAACAGGCATGTGGACATTTGTCCTGACAATACGATCATGCAGTACAACGCGACCTGCAAAATATGGGATGGTGACTTCAACCATAAAATCCTGAGAAAGCATTTTGCCGCACATGGTGATTTCAAGCTCATGCTGAAGAAATATGTGAGTGTTTCTTCTCGGTGTAAATTTTTTGCATGGTATGTTTTGTCAGTATTTGCACCTAATATGTGGTTTACATATTGTTTTTGTGATAGACGTTTCATGTGGAAACAGCTGCCATGTAAAATAAGTTTGATCGTTTAATGCAACTTGTGTGGCAACTTCACTTAAAATATTGGGCAACTATGTTTATACATGGATGGCAACTTTTTTTAATTACAGATGGCAAATAAACATTTTCGATGCGTTCACTTTAACCACTTGATGCTTGGTTTTTCATATATCTCATACTGCATCTGGCAATAATTTTACATATCATTTTTCCAACTACATCAATCTATTTTGATGTGAACTCTGTTTTTTATTTCCTCTTTTTTTACTTGTAGGTCATGTTCCCCATGCTCTAGGAGCTTGCACCACACAACCCATATGAAAAGTGTGGTCACCACTATGCGATTAGCCTTGACCTAAAGAACCAAAGATTCGAAGTGCTTGATTCAATCCATTCAGGAGAAGACGCAGACCTTACTACACATGTTGAATTCTTCATCAACAACCTGAAAGAGACATGGAACTGTCACTATGAAAACTCAAAGGTATAGATCAATCATTTTCCGATCGAGTATGTCAACACTGAGAAGCAAGGAAATGGGTAATTACTATCTTTTTCATGTGTCATCCACATCAATTTTAAACATTTTCACCTCTTCATCAAAGTTTATCATTTTTTTGTTAGCATGAGTTCACATGTTTCTTTTCGTTATAGGCATGACTGCGGCTTTCACACATTGTAATACCTTGCAAAGTGGGAAGGTCGATGGGTCCCTATGGTCACAGCTGCAATGGTCGTCGAGCTTCGTAAAATATACACATGGAACTAGTTGATGAATGGAGATTTCAACACGCGGGCTAACACACGAGAGTTCATAGAGGGCGTTGTCAAAACCGTCAACAAGAAGTACAAGTGATCATGTGATGCTCCATACCGCATGCCTACCTTACATTATGTGGCTGAGGAATGTAAGGTATCACCTTGTTCTTTTAAAACTATGTCTATGTGCTATGTTCTAACTGCATCCCCTGTAGTCTAGTATATAGTGGTGGCGTGTGAGTGCCATTGGATATTTGTAATATATGTGTGGATCTGAACCTGCTTAGGTGTGACAACAAGTACGTTTATGTTCACTACCATTATTCGTTTGTGATTGTGAGTACTAGTTGGGTGTTTGAATGCGTCTATGATGCCTGAAACATGGCAAATATAGTTGATCAGGCACAAATAGTGAAAGTATTTATTTCGTTTTGTTTTGGGTTTTTTGCATTGATAACTATATCGGTTAGCATGGTTGTTCATAAGAAATTGTTCTCTCTCGTGTTTTTGCACGTGATTGTTTTAACTAGTTCGTTCAGAGTATGTATACAATACAATATGCATGAACAAAAATGCGTGGACTGAAAATGGAAATCTACGTGATGGCAGATTCAGTAGCAATTACATGGCAGATTTGGTGGAAGCTGCATGTCAAATTTAGTAGCACCTACATGGCATTTTTTAGTCATGCATGCATGGCAGTTTCTTAAAATTATGTTGTCCACCAACAATCATTCTCACATTTTTAAAATCTTGACCATCTACTTTACAAAATTATCACCAACACCTAAGTTATAATCCTCCACAGCTGCTTACGGATTGCCCGTTCCTTTCTTTGTTTTCTTGTGCTTTGCTTGAATTTCCAACCCCGATTTGTATCTCATCTCTTTTGGAGGCCCTTTTGTGATGGAATGGGGCGGGTTCCCGACCTGGGTTTGTGTGCTTGCTGTTCCAAACCCTACCTCCGAGTTTTCAGAGGATGGACCCGTGGACGAAGGCACACTTGAGGTGCGGAGGAACCTGTGTAAGGCTTCTTCAGCCTTCCTATTTTTGATCTCATCAAGCTCTCTTTTCAGGGCCTTCCTATGTTTTTCTACCACCCTTGCTGTCTCATCACTCTTGTATGCTTCACCTATTAGCTCAGCATAGTTCTTGGTTAAGACAACGTGCCTCACAGCGTCCATGGTTGCCTCTGGTCTGTCATCATGCACAGCCAAAACTGCAATTGATGTTTGTGGCCCCAACGCATCGTCAGCATCCCAAGTCCATCGCCGTCTTATGAAATGGCGGGGCAATCGCGTGACCGCGTGCATGTCCATTATTTTGAGTATGTGACAGCACACAATCCCGTCCCTTTCGAATTTGCAGCATTGGCAGTAGTATTCGCCTTCGTTTATCAAGGCCTTGACAAAGTAGTTTCTTCCCTTGTCCGGGTCTTCAGGTTCTGAATTGGACATGCCCATTAGAGAACACACCTTGAATGTATGTTCGTCAACTTGGTAAGCTGTGTACATGCTAGCACGCTTTATTTCTTCCTGGAATCTACATGTTTTTGTGCTCGTTAAACTCTTATATGATGTTTTTAGCTCCTTTTGTTGAGGTAGGTCACAACATAGCAAACGTATTAAAATCGATGATGGCATGGAAAGCCTTTTTCCCAAAAAAAATTGGATTGTTTGTTTCGACAGGGAAACTGCATGATGTTTAACATGGCAAGTGCATAACATTTAACATGGCAAGTGCATAACATTTAACATGGCAAATGCAGATTATTTAGCATGGCAACTGCAGTTTATTTAACATGGCAACTGCAGTTCATTTAACATGGCAAATGCAGTTTTGTCTCACATGGCAACTACATATAATTTCACATGGCAACTACAGTTCATTACACATGGCAACTACAGATCAATACACATGGCAACTATAGTTCATTTCACATGGCAACTACAGCTTATGCTTACAATGTAATCAATAGCTATTTTTCAATAGATAAGCATGTCAAAAAGTTGGCAATTACATTGCATTCTACATGGCAACTACTATCTTCATGGTAGTGCAAATAAGACTGTTAGATAATCCACTTACTTGTTAAAAATCTTGTTGGTATATATCTTGCTCATCTGCCTCTCCATCGGCAAATATGTTAGCAATTTAGGTTGCTTCAGCATGGTGTTTGCTTCTTGCTGTAGCTCAGATCCCAGTATTTTCTGTTGCAAAGCTGTGTATTGCTTGGCAAACTGTAGCAATGAGTTGCCAGGGCTCATGTACGGCATCAAAACAGCATTGAACCCCTCGTTGCACTAAGTAGTCTGCAGAAATTGAAAGAAGCACGGCATGAAGTAGGTCGGCACCCAGTACATTCACTTCTCCCACAGGATAGTAAGTGTCCCGTTGTCTTGGACTTGGTATGTTTGAATCATAGCCGTCCAGCTCCGTTCAAACTCCCCCACCATCAAGCTGTAGTCCAGGCACAACTCGAATGCCTTGTGTAGCTCTAGACGGCCAGCAAAGAAAGGTCCTAGCGTCTCCTTAGCCTTCTTAATAATATGCCACCTGCAGTGCATGTGCACTGCCAACAGAAAGACCTCCTCTATGCCTGCATGCATGCTAAAATCCTGGTCTGTTATTATGTTCATCGGAGCAAGTCCACCCATGCACTCCAAGAAGGTTTTGAACAACCAAGTGTAACCGTCCATATCTTCTTGTTTCGAACGAGTCCGCAACCGAACTGCAATGACTGATTATGGTTATTTATTCCTATGAATGGAGCACATGGCATCTTGTACATATTAGTGAGATATGTCGCGTAAAACTAAATGCAATCATGGAAATGTTTGTAGGCTCTTCTTGCAGCACCATCCACCCAATACATGTTTCTAACACGGTCCTCATCATCCAATCTTATCCTAGAGAAGAAATCAGTATCTGCTTTTGCTTTCTCTTCGAAATAGGCTATTGTGTCTTCTATGTCAGCCAACCTGCTCTCTCTATGGTACTTTGCCTTTAGGTTTGTGAAGCCTGCTGGTATGTAGGGCATGCTACTCAGACTACCATCTCCGTTCTGGATCAAGGACAGTATTTGGACCATTCTTGATGGACCGACGTTACAATCATGTAGCAACTTTATGAATTTCTTCTCTAGGGGGCTGAATCCACTGTGGGCGTGTGACACCCCGAGACCGTTGTGCCAGGTGTCTTCCAGTTATTCGTTGTCGTTGGCGTGTCATTTGCTTGCGTGTTGCATCTTATCATGGCATCATGTGCATTGCATCATCATGTGTTAAAACTTGCATTCGTCTGGGTCTCCCAGTTCCGCCCGTTGTCCGTTCTGAGCCCAAACACACTTGCACTCGCCCGCGGCATGTCCGAAATAGTATTTTATAAGTGTCCAGAAAAATGTTCTCGGAATGGGATGAGAGTTGGCGTGCGGTCTTATTATAGTGTAGGTAGGACGCCTGCCAAGTTTCATCGCATTCGGAGTTCGTTTGACGCCCCAACAATTAACTATAGTGGCATTATAGCCGGTCTAACGTCGGGCGTTTTCGGTCTCCGGAAACAGATGTCGGGCCCTCTCTCTCTCTCTTCTCCCCCTCGCAGTCTCGCCACAGCCCGCCTAGTCCATCCTCCTTCCCCTCTTCGCTTCCGGAGTTGTCTGATGCGACCGCACGGTCCGAAACCCTCTCTGCACAGTGCATCGAACCCCTCACGTGCGCGTCCGAAATTGTCCCGGACCCGACCCGGGCAGTCATCACCGTTGGGTCCGGATCATCCCCAAACGTCTACAAAACATCACCGTTTTCTCATTTGGATTTCCTAACCCATTTATTCTCGACCGTCCAATTTCGATCGGAGGGTCCAAACCTACTCCGTTTTGTCCTAGCTATTTTAACAGTCAAACCCTAGATCCTAGGAGATGTCCCATCCTTCCATTCCCTCTGCCGCCACCAGACCAACCACCTTCTTCCTCGGGATCCTGCCCGAGCTCCCGATCCAACCACCACCCGCAAACACCGCCACCGGGTCTCCCTGGGTTTCAACGCCGGTCAATCCCCACCGAATTCCATCCATCCATCCATCCAACCGCATCTCACCTGCCTTCTCCTCGAATCCCCATCCATCTGGTCCAAATCCTTCGAGCCAACCAAGCCGCGCCACTCAAATCCCGCAGGAGCTCGAGCTCCTCTGCCCAGCAGCGCCCTTCCTCCCCTTGATCCACCCTCCTGCATCCACCTCCATCCCACGCAGGAGCTCGCTCCCGAGCTCACGCCCGAACCCCGCCGTCCTCGTCCGCCGCGCCGTCGGCAACCACCAGATCAGTCCCTCGCACACTGTCCTTATCCTCCTTCCTTCTTTTCTTCTATGCGTCCCTGCTCAACTCCCTCTTGACTCTCTCTGTACAGGAAACCACCATGGACGCCCGAACCCGACGGCGACCTCGACCTTCAGGCCACCCGGATACGCCCCTGCTTCCTCGACCCCCTGACCCCTCACGCCTGAACATCACAGGAGACGAGCACCACGCAGCAGCGCTCAACCCCGTGCTCGTCTTCTCGCCCGGACGGCCACCTCGCCAGCATCCCAGGGCCCAAGCTCCGCCGCGCCATCGCCCGAAGACGCCGCCCTTCGCCAAGTTCTGTTGCTGCCGAGCACTGCTTCTGTTTGACCTTGGACGAGCACGTCACCCCGCCAAGTCCCGCTCCTGTTGACCGCGCCCCGCCTGCATCGCGCCTCTCCCGCCTTGGATCCGGCCACCCTTGCCATCCCGCACCTCCGCGTCCCTGCAGTCCCGCGCCGCCGCTGCTTCCTGTCGAGCGGGCAGAGGAGGATGATGCCTCGTTCAGCACCGTTGACCGCGCGAGCATCGTCGGCGCCTCCCTGCCTCGCATCCTGGTATGCCTCCAGCGCCCCTCGCCAAGCCCCAGCCCCGCGCCGCTTCTTCCTCAGCCCAACGACTCCTCCACCGACTGGGCCTCAGCCCGAAGTGAGCAGCCCCTGCCCCTGTTGCTTGTTGGTCTGGCCTCTATTTTGGCCCATTCTTGTTTTTTTCCAGATCTATGAATTTGCCTATTTAATCCAGAGAGACCAGTTTTACAGAAAACCCCTTCTAGTACATGTATTTAATAACTCACCAACCATGCATCACATATAAAAACTTATTATATGAAACTTGCTTAGAATTTTGTGTAGGTTAATAATTTGCAACTTTCATCTATGTTTAAAATGTTTAAACTGATGTTTGTTTAAATTTGCTTAAATAACTTGTTAAAATGTTTTGATTCATAACTAAATAACCGTAACTCAGAATTTAATAAACTTTATATGTAAATGGGGTAGAAAGATGCCTAGTTTAACATGGTGTACTTGCTTTGCATGTTTAATAACTATAAAATATGGTTTAGGGCAGAACAGTACCAAACCTAATATATGCATATGAGGATTTTTCTGGAATTGTTGTTCGTTGTTTCCGGCCTCATTTAAACTTGACTAGATAGGTAGTTTTACTTCGCTTCACCCTCTTGCCATGTTTAACAACATTTAATATTGTTGGGTACATAAATGAGATCGAACTAAATAACTCGAATGTGGTGTTTCGTCAATATGCAACGGCGTTGCATGTTGAGCTCCACTTAATTTGTAGGATTGTTTGTGCATTTTGCCATGCCATGCTTCATTAAATCGGACATGCATCATACTTGATTGTGCATCATCCATGTTGTTGTAGTGGTTGTTTACTATGTTGTTTGCTTTCTTTCCGGTGTACTTCTTCTCGGTAATCCAGTAACGTCGTGTTGTGAGGAACCGTTCAACTACGCCCGTTTGTCTCCTTCATGGACTCGTTCTTCTTCCTTGTGGGATTTCAGGCAAGATGACCATACCCTCGAAATCACTTCTATCTTTGCTTGCTAGTTGCTCGCTCTTCTGCTATGCCTATGCTGGGATACCTACCACTTGCTTATCATGCCTCCCCTATTGTTGAACCAAGCCTCTAACCCACCTTGTCCTAGCAAACCGTTGTTTGGCTATGTTACCGCTTTGCTCAGCCCCTCTTATAGCATTGTTAGTTGCAGGTGAAGATTGAAGTTTGTTCCTTGTTGGAACATGGAGATGTTGTTCCTAGTTGGAACATGTTTACTTGTTGGGATATCACAATATATCTTATTTAATTACTGCATCTATATACTTGGTAAAGGGTGGAAGGCTCGGCCTTATGCCTAGTGTTTTGTTCCACTCTTGCCGCCATAGTTTCCGTCATATCGGTGTTATGTTCCCGGATTTTGCATTCCTTACGTGGTTGAGTTATAATGGGAACTCCTTGACAGTTCGCCTTGAATAAAACTCCTCCAGCAAGGCCCAACATTGGTTTTACCATTTGCCACCTAGCCTTTTTCTTTCCCTTGGGTCGGCTAGCCCAAGGGTCATCTCATTTTAAACCCCCCCGGGCCAGTGCTTCTCTAAGTGTTGGTCCAACCCAGAGCACCGTGCGGGGCCGTCCCTTGGCTCCCGTACGCTTAGCTTATCCGGTGTGCCCTGAGAACGAGATATGTGCAGCTCCTATCGGGATTTGTCGGCACAGTGGGTGGTCTTGCTGGACTTGTTTTACCATTGTCGAGGATGTCTTGTAACCGGGATTCCGAGGTTGATCGGGTCTTCCCGCTAGAAGGAATATCCTTCGTTGACCATGAGAGCTTGTGATGGGCTAAGTTGGGACACCCCTGCAGGGATTTGAACTTTCAAAAGCCGTGCCCGCGGTTATGGGCAGATGGGAATTTGTTAACATCCGGTTGTAGAAAACCTGAAGTTGACCTTAATTAAAATACATCAACCGCGTGTGTAACCGTGATGGTCTCTTTCCGGCGGAGTCCGCGAAGTGAACACGGTGTTGGAGTTATGCTTGACGTAGGTTGTTCTAGGATCACTTCTTGATCATAGTTTTATCGACTGTGCCTTGCCTTCTCTTCTCGCTCTCATTTGCGTATGTTAGCCACCAAACATGCTAGTCGCTTGCTGCAATTCCACCTCATACCTTTTACCCTTCTTATAAGCTTAAATAGTCTTGATCGCGAGGGTGTGAGATTGCTGAGTCCCCGTGACTCACAGATACTTCCAAAACCAGTTTGTAGGTGCCGATGATACCGTGCAGATGATGCAACCAAGCTCAAGGAGGATCTCTTTGAAGATCTTGTCCTTTATGTTGTTTCGTACTAGTTGATCAGTAGTGGAGCCCAGTTGGGGTCGATCGGGGATCTGTGTAGCTTTTGGGGTAGTCTTCTTTCCTTTTTGGTTCCGTAGTCGGACCTTGTTTGTATTTGGCTGATGTAATGCTTTATTCATGTAATTGTGTGAAGTGGCGATTGTAAGCCAACTATGTATCTTTCCCTTATGTATTACATGGGTTGTGTGAAGATTACCTCACTTGCGACATTGCTTTCAATGCAGTTATGCCTCTAAGTCGTGCTTCGACACGTGCGAGATATAGCCGCATCGAGGGCATTAAAAGTTGGTAATCAGAGCCTTCCCCGACCTTAGGAGCCCCCCTGCTTGATCGAATAGCTGGCGTTGTTGAGTCTAGAAAAATGTTTTGAGTCATTTAGGATTATATATATCGGAGAGTTGGGAATTCTTTTTACTCCCCAGTCCCTTCATCGCTCTGGTAAGGCATCCTGACGTAGAGTTTTGACTCTTCTCTTCTCAAATTTCACTAAAAAAATTTAGGATCACGCGGGTATCTTGGAATCGTTCCGATGGTTTTGTGACGAGAACATTGTTCTTAGTGCCTCCTGTCATTTAGGGGTTGTGGCAGTGTCCCGGGGAGTTGAGCTCCGAGGTGTTGTCGTCACAATTTTATCGTTGCAGTTCTGGAATACCTGAGTTTAGTTTCGCCGACATCGAAAATCTCTTTTATGCAGTTGTTGGTGAGATAACCTCGACGCCACCCAGTACTAGGGCGGGAGTTCCGGAGTATTGCCATAACTTGTATAACGGATGCTTTTCGAAGGTTGAGGTAGATGATTTCCGAAAGTTTCTTGGTTATGTGTTGAAGGATGGATACAGCTGGATGTAGGATTTGTTAGTTTTGGGTGAGATATTATGCTTCCCTTGTATCCCCAACACTTGATTGCATAACCGGAAAATTTCGGGAGTTTATAAGTGGGAATTCAAGTAGCTCTTAGGATATCTTTCCGACGGATGTATGATATGAAATTGGGGTTCGACGTCTAGTGGTCCGCCTATCCACGGTTGGTTTTACAGTGGTCTCGTTGTGTCTTAAAAAGTCCTTGGCTATGACGACTCGGGGACGCTTCGTATGTCATGTGCACTGCCTTGTACATGATGGTGTTGTACGATCGAGCCCGTGTAAGCCCCACCACGAAAACTTCGGACGAAATCTCTATCATATGTTTGTTCTGGCTTATTTTGCAAGCCAATCCTTGTTTTGTTTTGATTTGTGTATTCGAGTTGCTTCAATGTCAAGTGTTGATTCCATACCTTTCCTAAATGGTGCTCTCATATTCCTATGTGAATACCAAACCCCTTCATATTAATCGAGATTGTCATGCCAATCCTTTTCAACCGGTGTGTCTCTCTTCAAGTGGATCCGATCACTTCAATATTCGCAAGATCAATTATCAGTTCTTCTCAACGATGTTTGTTTCATCTGTCTCCAAGTTACCTTTGTTTTTCCCGCCCACCCACCCTTTTTCCTCAAGGACTCAAATTCTTAATCAAGTATCCATCTTTTGGTTATGAAGTCTCTCAATTCTTTTCCATCAATATTCTTATCCGGTGATTCTCATGAAGATTCTAACGGAGATTCAAGTTCATCATTCTTCGTGCTTTTCCTTCTCCGATGGATTCAATTCGAGTTTTCAGTGTTGATCATATTCTTTTCTTTGTTTCTAATGCTATTCACATGTCGGTGCACCTCATAATTATTCCCCGCTTGCTATTCAATTGTTCCGGAGTGCTCAAGATATCTCGAAGATTCGTGTTTCCACTCTGCATTCGTTCAAGCTCTTTCGAGATTGGTACCTCATTCAAGCCATTTTAATTCAACCAGTGCATTCTCTCTTTTAAATCATGTCAACGGTGTTTCTCTTGAGTGGGCCCTAACCCACAGGTCTTTTCCAGGATCTTACCTGACTCTTCTATTTTCCCGGAGCTATCCTAAATTCTTTTTGAAGTTTGACGTAAGAATGATTTATCATCAGTCAAATGTCTTTCCCCAAGATCTTCCAAATTCTTTTCATCATTGGCTCAACTTATCTATTCTTCTTTATTCCAGAGTGTCTCAACAATTCACGATGGTGTTTCTCGTCGTCATTCTCAGATTTTGAAGACCGAAGAAGATTTTCCTCTAAATCTTGCTCCTTTCTCTTCAAGATTTATGGCTCTAGCTTTGTGCCATCCTCTCATAATGGGTTTTGATTGTGAGAATTATTTCACCCACCCGGAGCTTTTCATGAGTTGTTCCCATTTTTTTTCCTCCGAAGGCCATCTTTTCAAATATTATTCATTCTCAGCTTTCAGCTATCATTCTCCAAATCTTACCGGTGCATCATTCAAATATTCTCTAATCAATTCATGATCTCTTCGTTCTCATGTATCTAAATTCTCTCAAGCATCTTCGTTCATTTGCAAATTCTTCCCGGTGTTTCGTTATCTTTTATTCGTTCTTTTTCAATCCTTACGGTGGTTCTTTTAAGATTTCTCTTTCTTCTTTATCATTCCAATTCATTCGTTGTTTCGATTCCATCGGTGGTTTGTTGAAGACCTTCTCAAGTTGGCGCCATATCTATCCTAATCCTTTCTTCGAGAATAAGTTGTATGCGATCCGTTGCTTGTCATCAATATAAATTGGTGAAGGTTAAGCATAATGTAATTCTTATTCTTGTTTCTTCGAGTAAATTCAATTCTTGCTTTCTGGAGGTTCATCGAGTAAATCCATCTATTCATTGCAAGTCTTCGCCGTGTTTTTTTTTCAATTTCCCTTTCATTTCGATTGATCATTCTTTTGTTACCGGAGTTCTTCATGGAGGTTCTACATGATGGTTCATCTAAGATTTAATTCCTTTTCGAAGTGTTCATTGAGATTCTTTTCAGAGGAGCTCCATCATTCTTCATCTTGCAATCCGGAGTGCAATTCTTTCTACCGTATCATCGGAGGTGGTATTATGTCACTCTTGACAATTTGAGTTCGTGTTTCATGACACAATAATTGTCAAGAATGAGATAGTTAAACCCACCAATTTCTTCGAGCATGAGCTCTTCTCAATCCATCAATCACTTTGCTGGAGTTATCTTGGGTTACATTTCACCTAAAGCTTTCCCTGAGGATTGTTGCTATTTATGGTGCTTATAAATGACCCAAGTTCTTCATTTATCCTCCCGGTGATATAAGTTCTCGTCTCCTTTTGATATCAATCCAATCTATCGTTTTCATTAGTGGCAGAGTTTCACCTTAAGTTTTGAGATGTTCTCCATAAGCCCACTACAAGCTTATCTTTTCGTTGTTGGTTTTCCAACAACTCCGTTTGAACTTTCTCCTAAAGATGCTTTTGCAAGCTCATTCAAGGTAGAAGATGTTGTTTTCTCCTCCGTTCATTCCATTCCATTTCTCTCTTTTCTTCTAGAGGCTTTGTGTTGCTGCTCTCTTCAACCCTTATTCTTGTTCTTGTCAGGACCTTGTTCTTTTCGTGCTTATCCAATTAACCGGAGTGTTGTGCCCTTTTGCTCGAGTTCTTTCATATTATCAAGCCTTGCATATCCTTTCAACCGAAGTGCTACCCGAATCGGTTCTTTCTTATTCCTCTTTCTTAACGGAGTGCTTTCAACTTTGTTCTTCTCCGTTGCTTTCTTTCTTTCATTTTGCTCAACCTTTTCAAGGTTTTTTGGTCTCACTCGTTTGTCAAAGGAGCAACTTAGTTTTACCTCTTCTCTTCCTTTTCCGTTTCCCTCCGGTGCCATTCTAGATCTCGGGACGAGATCCTCTCGTAGTGGTGGAGTGTTGTGACGCCCCGAGACCGTTGCGCCAGGTGTCTTCCAGTTATTCGTTGTCGTTGCCGTGTCATTTTCTTGCGTGTTGCATCTTATCATTTCATCATGTGCATTGCATCATCATGTGTTAAAACTTGCATTCGTCCGGGTCTCCCAGTTCCGCCCATTGTCCATTCTGAGCCCAAACACACTTGCACGCGCCCGCGGCATGTCCGAAATAGTATTTTATAAGTGGCCGGAAAAATGTTCTCGGAATGGGATGAGAGTTGGCGTGCGGTCTTATTATAGTGTAGGTAGGACGCCTGCCAAGTTTCATCGCATTCGGAGTTCGTTTGACGCCCCAACAATTAACTATAGTGGCATTATAGCCGGTCTAACGTCGGGCGTTTTCGGTCTCCGGAAACAGATGTCGGGCCCTCTCTCTCTCTCTTCTCCCCCTCGCAGTCTCGCCACAGCCCGCCTAGTCCATCCTCCTTCCCCTCTTCGCTTCCGGAGTTGTCTGATGCGACCGCACGGTCCGAAACCCTCTCTGCACAGTGCATCGAACCCCTCACGTGCGCGTCCGAAATTGTCCCGGACCCGACCCGGGCAGTCGTCACCGTTGGGTCCGGATCATCCCCAAACGTCTACAAAACATCACCGTTTTCTCATTTGGATTTCCTAACCCATTTATTCTCGACCGTCCAATTTCGATCGGAGGGTCCAAACCTACTCCGTTTTGTCCTAGCTATTTTAACAGTCAAACCCTAGATCCTAGGAGATGTCCCATCCTTCCATTCCCTCTGCCGCCACCAGACCAACCACCTTCTTCCTCGGGATCCTGCCCGAGCTCCCGATCCAACCACCACCCGCAAACACCGCCACCGGGTCTCCCTGGGTTTCAACGCCGGTCAATCCCCACCGAATTCCATCCATCCATCCATCCAACCGCATCTCACCTGCCTTCTCCTCGAATCCCCATCCATCTGGTCCAAATCCTTCGAGCCAACCAAGCCGTGCCGCTCAAATCCCGCAGGAGCCCGAGCTCCTCTGCCCAGCAGCGCCCTTCCTCCCCTTGATCCACCCTCCTGCATCCACCTCCATCCCGCGCAGGAGCTCGCTCCCGAGCTCACGCCCGAACCCCGCCGTCCTTGTCCGTCGCGCCGCCGGCAACCACTAGATCAGTCCCTCGTGCGTTGTCCTTATCCTCCTTCCTTCTTTTCTTCTATGCGTCCCTGCTCAACTCCCTCTTGACTCTCTCTGTACAGGAAACCGCCATGGACGCCCGAACCCGACGGCGACCTCGACCTTCAGGCCACCCGGACGCGCCCCTGCTTCCTCGACCCCCTAACCCCTCACGCCTGAGCAGCACAGGAGACGAGCACCCCACAGCAGCGCTCGACCCCGCGCTCGTCTTCTCGCCCGGACGGCCACCTCACCAGCATCCCAGGGCCCAAGCTCCGTCGCGCCATCGCCCGAAGCCGCCGCCCTTCGCCAAGTTCTGCTGCTGCCGAGCACTGCTTCTGTCGGACCTTGGACGAGCACGTCGCCCCGCCAAGTCCCGCTCCTGTTGACCGTGCCCCGCCTGCATCGCGCCTCTCCCGCCTTGGATCCGGCCGCCCTTGCCATCTCGCACCTCCGCGTCCCTGCAGTACCGCGCCGCCGCTGCTTCCTGTCGAGCGGGCAGAGGAGGATGATGCCTCGTTCAGCACCGTTGACCGCGCGAGCATCGTCAGCGCCTCCCTGCCTCGCATCGTGGTCTGGCTCCAGCGCCCCTCGCCAAGGCCCAGCCCCGTGCCGCTTCTTCCTCAGCCCAGCGGCTCCTCCACCGACTGGGCCTCAGCCCGAAGTGAGCACCCCCCGCCCCTGTTGCTTGTTGGGCCGACCTCTATTTTGGCCCATTCTTGTTTTTTTCGGATCTATGAATTTGCCTATTTAATCCAGAGAGACCAGTTTTACAGAAAACCCCTTCTAGTACATGTATTTAATAACTCACCAACCATGCATCACATATAAAAACTTATTATATGAAACTTGCTTAGAATTTTGTGTAGGTTAATAATTTGCAACTTTCATCTATGTTTAAAATGTTTAAACTGATGTTTGTTTAAATTTGCTTAAATAACTTGTTAAAATGTTTTGATTCATAACTAAATAACCTTAACTCGGAATTTAATAAACTTTATATTTAAATGGGGTAGAAAAATGCCTAGGTTAACATGGTGTACTTGCTTTGCATGTTTAATAACTATAAAATATGGTTTAGGGTAGAACAGTACCAAACCTAATATATGCATATGAGGATTTTTCCAGAATTGTTGTTCGTTGTTTCCGGCCTCATTTAAACTTGACTAGATAGGTAGTTTTACTTTGCTTCACCCTCTTGCCATGTTTAACAACATTTAATATTGTTGGGTACATAAACAAGATCGAACTAAATAACTCGAATGTGGTGTTTCGTCAATATGCAACGGCGTTGCATGTTGAGCTCCACTTAATTTGTAGGATTGTTTGTGCATTTTGCCATGCCATGCTTCATTAAACCGGACATGCATCATACTTGATTGTGCATCATGCCATGTTGTTGTAGTGGTTGTTTACTATGTTGTTTGCTCTCTTTCCGGTGTACTTCTTCTCGGTAATCCAGTAATGTCGTGTTGTGAGGAACCGTTCGACTACGCCCGTTCGTCTCCTTCATGGACTCGTTCTTCTTCCTTGCAAGATTTCAGGCAAGATGACCATACCCTCGAAATCACTTCTATCTTTGCTTGCTAGTTGCTCGCTCTTCTGCTATGCCTATGCTGCGATACCTACCACTTGATTATCATGCCTCCCCTATTGTTGAACCAAGCCTCTAACCCACCTTGTCCTAGCAAACCGTTGTTTGGATATGTTACCGCTTTGCTCAGCCCCTCTTATAGCGTTGTTAGTTGCAGGTGAAGATTGAAGTTTGTTCCTTGTTGGAACCTGTTTACTTGTTGGGATATCATAATATATCTTATTTAATTAATGCATCTATATACTTGGTAAAGGGTGGAAGGCTCGGCCTTATGCCTAGTGTTTTGTTCCACTCTTGCCGCCCTAGTTTCCGTCATATCGGTGTTATGTTCCCGGATTTTGCGTTCCTTACGCGGTTGGGTTATAATGGGAACCCCTTGACAGTTCGCCTTGAATAAAACTCCTCCAGCAAGGCCCAACATTGGTTTTACCATTTGCCACCTAGCCTTTTTCTTTCCCTTGGGTCGGCCAGCCCAAGGGTCATCTTATTTTAACCCCCCCCCCCCCGGGCCAGTGCTTCTCTAAGTGTTGGTCCAACCCAGAGCACCGTGCGGGGTCGTCCCTTGGCAACTTGGGTTACGTTGGCTCCCGTACGCTTAGCTTATCCGGTGTGCCCTGAGAATGAGATATGTGCAGGTCCTATCGGGATTTGTCGGCACAGCGGGTGGTCTTGCTGGACTTGTTTTACCATTGTCGAGGATGTCTTGTAACCGGGATTCCGAGTCTGATCGGATCTTCCCGCTAGAAGGAATATCCTTCGTTGACCGTGAGAGCTTGTGATGGGATAAGTTGGGACACCCCTACAGGGATTTGAACTTTCGAAAGCCATGCCCGCGGTTATGGGCAGATGGGAATTTGTTAACGTCCGGTTGTAGAAAACCTGAAGTTGAACTTAATTAAAATACATCAACCGCGTGTGTAACCGTGATGGTCTCTTTCCGGCGGAGTCCGGGAAGTGAACATAGTGTTGGAGTTATGCTTGACGTAGGTTGTTCTAGGATCACTTCTTGATCATAGTTTTATCGACCGTGCCTTGCCTTCTCTTCTCACTCTCGTTTGTGTATGTTAGCCACCAAACATGCTAGTCGCTTGCTGCAGTTCCACCTCATACCTTTTACCCTTCCTATAAGCTTAAATAGTCTTGATCGCGAGGGTGTGAGATTGCTGAGTCCCCGTGACTCACAGATACTTCCAAAACTAGTTTGTAGGTGCCGATGATACCGTGCAGATGACGCAACCAAGCTCAAGGAGGAGCTCGTTGAAGATCTTGTCCTTTATGTTGTTTCGTACTAGTTGATCAGTAGTGGAGCCCAGTTGGGGTCGATCGGGGATCTGTGTAGCTTTTGGGGTACGACTATATCTCCCACGTGTCGAGGTACGACTTAGAGGCATAATCGCATTGAAGGCATATCTCGCAAGTTAGGCAATCTTCACAACATCCCATGTAATATAAATAATAAAGGGGAGATAACATAGTTGGCTTACACTCGCCACGTCAATCAAGTACATAAATAACATTACATCATCCAAACACTCATGGCCCGACTACGGCGCCAAAATAAAAGAGAACCCAACATGCGACAACGGTCCCGTTCACCCCCAACTGGGCACCACTACTGATCATCGGGAAAGGAAACATAGTAACATTGAGAGTCTTTGTCGAACTCCCACTTGAGCTCATACGCGTCTCCTGGAGCGGAATCATCAGGCCCTGCATCTGGTGTAATAGTAATCTATGAGCCACAGGGACTCAGCAATCTCGCACCCTCGCGATCAAAACTATTTAAGCTTATAGGAATGGCAAGGTAAAATATGAGTGGAGCTGCAGCAAGCGACTAGCAAATATGGTGGCTAACTTATTCGCAAAAGAGAGCGAGAAGAGGAGGCAAAATGCGAGCGAGAAACTAGAGAGCAACCTGCGCAAACATTACTCCAACACCGTGTCCACTTCCCGGACTCCGCCGAGAAGAGGCCATCACGGTAACACACTCAGTTGATTCATTTTAATTAATTTAAGGTTCAATTTATCTACAACCGGACATTAACAAATTCCCATCTGCCCATAACCGCGGGCACGGCTTTCGAAAGTTCAAATCCCTGCAGGGGAGTCCCAACTTAGCCCATGACAAGCTCTCACGGTCAACGAAGGAATAGACCTCCTCCCAAGATGTTCCGATCAGACTCGGTATCTCGATAATTCAAGACACTTCGACAGGTTAAAACAAGACCAGCAACACCGCCCGAATGTGCCAACAAATCCCGATAGGAGCTGCACATATCTCTTTCTCAGGGCACACTCAGATGAGCCAGACGTCGGGTAGGCCAGCCCAGAGTTGCCCCTGGTAGCCCCGGACATCGCTCGGTGGGACCAACACTCAGAGGAGCACTGGCCGGGGGGGGGTTAAAATAAGATGACCCTTGAGTCTGCAGAACCCAAGGGAAAGAAAAGGCTAGGTGGCGAATGGTAAGACCAATGTTGGGCATTGCTGGAAAAGCTTTAATCAAGGCGAACTATCAAGGGGTTCACATTATAACCCAACCGCGTAAGGAACGCAAAATCCGGGAACATAACACCGATATGACGGAAACTAGGGCGACAAGAGTGGAACAAAACACTAGGCGAGAGGCCGAGCCTTCCACCCTTTACCAAGTATATAGATGCATTAAGATAACATAGCAATATAATGATATCCCCAACAAGTAAAATATATGTTCCAACAAGGAACGGCCTCCAATCTTCACCTGCAACTAGCAACGCTATAAGAGGGGCTAAGCAAAGCGATAACATAGCCAATTAACGGTTTGCTAGGACATTGGTGGGTTAGAGGTTTGACATGGCAATTTGGGAGGCTTGCAAGCAAGTGGTAGGCATCATAGCAATGGCATAGCAAAAGAGCGAGCAAACTAGCATAGCAAAGATAGTAGTGATTTCGAGGGTATGATCATCTTGCCTGCACAGTTGTCAGAGTTGACTGGATCCTTGAAAGCAAACTCAACGGGCTCCTCATTACCGAACTCGTCTCCCGGCTCTACCCAAACAAGACAAACAAGCAACAAGGACACAATCAACCACGTGCAAACTCAAACAACACAATGCAAAGATGATATGCTATGCGGGATGCGATGCGGGATGCAAAATGCAAGATATGACAGGAAATGCATGAACCTGGCCTCAACTTGGAAATCCAAGTGTGCCACTGGAAAGATGAGATGAAATCGCTTGAAAATGATATAAAGAATGCCGGAATCGGAGTTACGGTTTGGAAATGGCAAGCGATTTAAAAATGACACCGGTCTGCGATTTACAGCAAGTAGGCATCTAAATGCAAAGAAATGAACATGCTACAGCACTCAAACATGACAACAAAATACATGGCAGGGATGCACACAAGATGCTTAACAAAAATCTAGCACTGAGCTACGGCCAAATCATCCATTAACAGGTTCAAACAAGCATGGCAAAAATGCAAATGGCAAATAGATCTCAGACTTAGTGAAATCAACACTTGTCTGAAATTTCAGATCAGGTAGCCCTCTTCGGAGCAACAAAACTACATGCTACAGGACCTAAACATGGCAAAGTAAAGCATGGCATGGAGCTACTCAAAGAGCTTAACAAAAGTCCCTTAGTGACCTTGAGCCAAAAGGGATAATAAAATACAATTGCAAGCAGGTGAACATAGCAAAAACATAATCAGTTTTCAGACTTAGTGAAAAACTGACACATGCTGAAATATAACTCAAGTAGGCATGTTTACGAGCTCGATGCACTCACTACAGAGCAAGTCATGTCAAGACAAGCATACACCCATCAAGAAGGCACAAAATGCGAGCTATACATGGAAAGAACAATAGCATAGCATGCACGGATCAACTACAACATCACCGGCAAAATTGCAAACAAGTTGACAATCTGCCCAGATTCACAAAGTAGCAAAAGTAGAGCTCGATTGACTCAAGCTAGGGTGCTCCATAAATGCAAACAAATACATGGATGAATAGATCACTACAATGTTAACAAAACTCCCTTACTGATCATCCTCAAAAGAGGCACGGATCACTAGGAAACAACATGAACATATGGCAACATGAGATAAACAGCTCCAGGACTTAGTGAAATCACTAAGTCCCTGAAAACAGAATTAGCAAGTGCACCACTTTGCAAGCTTGCACAAGTCACCACACACATCCTAAAAATACATGGGTTGCACCTCTGGAAAGATGACAAAACCCTTAACAAAACATAAGTAGAACTCACGGGCATATCATACACACATTAATCATGGCAAAAAAGACAAAAGTGCTAAACGGAGTAACAGATCTGGCAATTAACTCAAGTAGCCCTCTTCTAACAGCATTTCGGGCATCAAGATGAGCTCAAATAAAAATGATACAATGGAATGAAATGATGTACTCTCTGGGATGAACATTTTGATATGCTATATGCATGAATCGGAGCTACGGATGCAAAGTTATGGGGCTACGAACATGTGCATATGGACTGAGAATAACTGGGACTTAGAAAAAAAAAACCTTAGATCTAGGGTTTGCACGGATTTCGAAGTTGGCCGGAAACACTGTAGACGCCGGAGTTCGTCGTGGCTCGTCGGAGGAAGGAGAAGGCCGGCGACATGCTCCCGGGGTCGGCGGTGGCGGTGGCGGCGGCGGCGGCGGCGGCGCTAGGCAGTGGCGGCGGCGGCGCGGCGCGGCGGCCGCGGCGCGAGGCGGTGGCCGGGAGGCGGCGGCGCGCGGGCCGGGAGGGCCTTCCCTGGGCCGCGCGGGCCGGCGCGGGGGAAGACGGCGGCGGTGACACTTGGCGCCGCGGGAGTGGCCGAGGCGGCGGGGCGGACGTGTCCGGCCGGCGCGGATCTGGGATTAGGGTTTGAGGACGAGGGGGATCCGGAATTTCGTGGAGGGATCTATTTATAGGCATAGGAGGAGCTAGGAGAGTCCAAATGAGGTGCGGTTTTCGGCCACGCGATCGTGATCGAACGCTCTAGATGATGGAGCAGAGTTAGGTGGGTTTTGGGCCAAATTGGAGGGGTGTTGGGCTGCAACACACATGAGGCCTTTTCGGTCCCTCGGTTAACCGTTGGAGTATCAAACGAAGTCCAAATGATACGAAACTTGACAGGCGGTCTACCGGTAGTAAACCAAGGCCGCTTGGCAAGTCTCGGTCCAATCCGAAAATGTTTAATCCCCACACACGAAAGAAGGCTAGAAATGACCACCAGAGGAGAACGAAGCGCCGGAATGCAAAACGGACAACGGGAAAAATGCTCGAATGCCTGAGACGAGCACGTATGCAAATGCAATGCACATGATGACATGATATGAGATGCATGACAACGATAACAACACACGGAGACAAAACCCGAACCCGAGGAAATAAATATAACTTAACGCCGGAAACGGCAAGAGTTGGAGTACAAATAGGGAAAGTTATATCCAGGGTGTTACAACCGGACAAGGCATTCCGTCTTGAGAATGATGCGTCTCTTTCATTGCGGCACGACAGGAACAACACATTTACCCTTCTTGTCCCTGCATGCCTTGTAGCACCTTATCTCACCTTTGTTGTGCTTGTTAGTTTTTTATTTTCCTATGGTATTCGGTGTTCACCGCAAACCCATGGAACATTGCATATCTCTGGTAGTATTCTTTGGCATCTTCAAACGAACCAAATCTCTGCCCAATATATGGTGGTTGAGGTATCATGATTTCCGATTGCCCATCTTCTTCCTCCCCTTGCAATTCGTCATCAGTTTCATCATTCACTTTAGTATTTGCGGTTGTTTCATCTGCTTGAGTGTTTCTTGTGCTGGTGTGCAAAGGTGTGCTTGTTGTCATTGCTGCAACGATTGCTAGTTCCGACATTGATTCTGCATTGTTTGTGGCATCATTGGTGACTTGCTGGTGGAACGATCCTTCCGTGTGCTCCGAGGTTCCCGCAGTAGATACCCTCGTGCCACTGTTGATTGTAGTTGAAGCTCCTGCAAAAAAAAACAGGTACATGTGTAAGCGGTATTGCTTGAATGGCAGGTTTATCGTAACAGAATGTCGCAACTGCATCTGATTTGGCACGATATCATTCATACAGCAAGCCATGGCATCTGCATCTGGCCATGCATGGCAACTGCAGTTTTTCAGCCATGGCAGCTACAGTTCAACAAACATGGCAGCTACTATTGCCAAGACATGGCAACCACCATCTTTAACATCAAAACTTGCATTCTAGGTACGAGCCCACTAGGCAAATGAAGTTAATCACGAAAGGTATACACACGCAGACAGTTAATCCTGAAGACCATAGATGACTATTTGCACGTATCCACTTTGGTAGCATTTTTGTTGTTTGCCGCCACCACTGTGGCAAATCCTCTTTCCCCCATACTTTCACAAAAGGAAATGCACTATTCTTTGTTGGTTCACATATTTTAACTTGTTGTGTCGCATGTGCTAATAGAAGTCGGTCTGTCATTTCAATTTGTTGTGCTCTATCTGCAATAGCGATGGCCTGCAATGGTGAAGCTTGCCACGATACCCTTGTCGATGTGGTTCCGCCATAACAACCTGCGATCATGAGCAGTTGGTCAATGCATGGCAACTGTAGTTTCTACAACATGGCACATGTAGTAGTTCAACCATGGCAAGCAGATTTGTTCACACTTGGCATCCATAGTTGTTTAGACATGGCAACCATAGCTGATTAGACACGGCAACTGCAGTTGTCCATACACGGCAACTGCAGTTGACCAGACACGGCAACTGTGTTTTGTATTGACACCGCGTAAACACCAATTTTCACCTATGTTCCTTTTCCTCATTCATTGTCCACAGAATCACTTTCATACGACTCACCTATGTCTGACATTGATGGCAGGTACCCGTTTGCTGCCTGTTGCCATGTGTTGCATGATGGTCCTGCGTTTTTCCATAGAACTTGTAAGTCTTTGCATCCTTGCAAGTTTTCTTTCTTGGCCACATCAGTATGTTTTTTTTCATATGTGTTACCTTGATTTGCCACATTGGCTACTTGAAGTTGGTCTCCCGTACATCTATTAGCATTAGCGCCATGTGTTGGAACTTGCCATGGTATCCTTGTGTGTGGTTGTGTCATAAGAACCTGCGAACAAGGACATTGTAGCACATAAGTAGAATTCCATTTTTCCTTCCCACAAACATGTCAACTGTTCCTTTTTTGATCATGCATCATACCGATGTTCGCGTACTGCTCTAGTAGTGGCAGCAACGGCCCCGCGGAAATGAGTTGATTGTACTCTGCTGCATCCCAAGGGGGCGCTTCCGGCCTTTGAGAAAACCAAGGATCAATGTCGTCTTCATGATTCATTTTTTTCCGCTTTTCTCCCACTGTGTTTTCAGTCACTGCATGAACAAAAATGCATGAATATTCGAAATGCATTCTTGTTGTTTGCACATAAAAGAAAACATGGCAATCTTATCACATTTCTTGCATAAACAACCAATACATCATTTCAAGTAGGACATGCACATTCATTCTTTTTTTATAAAATTTGGATGCTAACTATCATTTTGAACTGATGGCAACAACCAACATAATACGATGGCAAGTAACAACATAACATGGTGGCAGCTAACGGCAAAGATAGGTGGCAACTAACGGCAAATCTAGGTGGCAATTAATTTTCTCCCTCCCTATGTACCACCCAAATTCCTCCTTTCTTCCCCTGAATTTTAGTGAATCCTACACATCCTTTTGGAGCAACTACTTGCAACAATCCAACCCAGAATCTTAGTTCAGATCTAGGATAGAACATGGCAGATCTTGGTGACAGAAGGAGGAGAAAGATGAGGAGATCGGAGATCGACCTGTTAGCTCGTCGTCATGTTTTTCGTCGATCGGGAGAGGGCGGGGGGTGGGGGTGGGCGGCGCTAGAGATCTGGTCTGGTTGCCATGGCAACTACAGAAGGAAGGCGATGGAGGTAGGGGATCGGGAGGTGGGAGACGACAGTGGGTTCAAAGGCAGGCCGGGACGACGGGCGCATTAGGTTGTGCGGGCAGCAGGGTCGATTGCCCAACTTGTGGGCGATTGTGCCACACACCGGACTTGCGGGTTGTGGCTGCGTGCACCCGGACGCCGTCGTGCCAGCTGGGTTGTCTCCGTGCCACACAGGGCGTGCGGCACAACCCCCTAGATGCCACATGTGTGGAAGTTATCGTCGTCCTTTATTTTTCACATACTCCCTCCGGCCTAAAGAACTTGTCTTAGATTATACTAATATTTTTTTAGAAGGGTGTGACTACGTCTCAGTATGTGCCTGCATGGGCTGGCTTTGCCTTTCTGTGTTTGTTCCTTTTTGTCTATTGTTGAACTATCTTATTCATTGTAATCATTTAGACAGAAAATTGGTTTTTTTAGTTGTAGTTGGGATCCGGTCATTTTTCTTCCAGTTGCGAGTCCAACCCCGACTCGTAACTAGAGTCCGGTCTTTTTTATCCCAGTTGCAATTCAGCCCTCGTCACATAATTTGGGCCCGACCTTGTTTTATCCCAGTTGCAAGCCCGCCCTCAACTCGCAACTGGGGGGCGACTTATTTTTTTCCTAGTTGCAAGTATGCCTCGACTCGTAACTAGGGCCTGACTTTTTCTTATTTTCTAGGTACAAGTCCACCATCGACTCGCAACTGAGGCCTAAATCTTTTTCTAGTTGCAAGTCCACCCTCGACTCAGAACTGGGGTCCAATCTTTTTTGTCCCACTTGCAATCCCACCTCGACTCGTAACTAGGACCTGGCCATTTTTGTACCAGTTGAAAGTCCACCCTCAACTCACAACTGGGCTCCGACATTTTTTTATCCCAGTTGCAAATCCACCATCGAGTCGCGACTGGGGCCCGACCTTTTTACCCCGTTGCAATTACACTCTCGACTCGCAACTAGGCCCTGATATTTTTTTGTCCTAATTGCAAGTTCACTCTTGATTTGCAACTGGGGCCGACCATTTTTTGTCAAAGTTGGAAGTGCAACATCGATTCATAACTGAGCCCAACCTTTTTTTTCCTAGTTGCCAGTACACCCTCGACTTGCAACTAGGACTCAACATTTTTTATCCGATGCAAGTCCACCCTTGACTCGCAACGAGGGCTCGTCCTTTTTAATTCGAGTTGCAAGTCCACTATCCTTGACTCGCAACTGGGGCCCAACATTTTTTGTTCGATTTGCAAGTCCACCCTTGACTCGCAACTTGGGTCTAACATTTTTTTTGTCCGAGTTGCAAGTCCACCCTCGACTCGCAACACGGGCCCAACCTTTTTTCCAAGTTGCAAGTCCACCCTCAACTCGCAACCGAGGCCCAAGTTTTTTAGTCCCAATCGCAAGTCCATCCTTGATTTGCAACTGAATCTCGACCTTTCTTTGTCCCAGTTACAAGTCCACTGTCGACTCACAACAGGGGCTCGACCTTTCCTTGTCCCAGTTGAAGGTCCACCCTCGACTTGCAACTGGGGCCCAACCTTTTTTGTCCTGGTCAAGTCCAAACTCGACAAACAACTTGGACCCGACATTTTTTACACCCAATTGCGAGACCACCCTCGACTCGTCACTAGGGGTTCGGCCTTCTTTTGTCCCAGTTGCAAGTTTACCCCTCGACATCGAACAAACTGTTGATGATTCAGCCCAAGTAGCTAGGATACTTTTTTGTTTTCGTTTTGTTTTGTTTTCTTCATGATTTTTTTTATTTTACCATTTTTTCTTCATTGGTTTTCCTCTCCTTTTAATTTTCCTATTTTTCAAAAGTTGATCTCATTTTTTTCTTTTTTCTGATTCTTTTTTCATAAATTCACAAGTTTCAACAAATATTCAAAATTCATAAATTTGTTCATTTTTCTAAATTTGTTCATGTTTATAAAAAATTGAAATGTGTTAGTTTTTTCAAAAATTGTTCGCGGGTAATAAAAATGTTCGTGTTTTTTCGAAACAACTACGGGCCTAGATGCAAGTCACCCTTGACTTGCAACTCATATCATAGTTGTCTCAGATGCAAGTCCACCCTCGGCACGTAACTAGACCTGTAGTTTATTTCATCCCAGTTGCAAGTCCACCCTTCACTTGCAACAGGGCCTATGTTTTGTCTTTTATCCTAGTTACAAGTTCACACTTGACTCGCAATGGGCCCGTAGTTGTTTCATATTAATTGCAAGTCGACCCTTGACTCGTAATAGGCTCGTAGTTTTATAGTTTTCTCTTTTCTCTACTTTTCTTTTCCTTTTTCATTTATAAAATCCTGAACTTTTTTTCAAAATTATGACCATTTTTAAATCATGAATATTTTCCAAATTTATGAACATATTTTTTTAGTCTTTGAACAAATTTTGCATCATGAATATTTTTTCTAATCTATGAACTTTTTTGCATGCACAATCAATTGTTTAGTACGTGTTTTAAAATAATTTAGTGTATTTAAAGCAATATTCATTGTGTATAATTTAAAAGGTTCATCATATATAAAAATTACACTGTACATTGCAAAAAAATAATGTGTAGTCAGAAAATAATCTTCATATAATAAAACATTATCCACTGTATATTAGAACACTTTTGGTATTGTTAACACTTTTTATAATTTGAAAAGTATATGTAAATTTGTGAACTTGTTTTTTGAAATATTCCTTACTGAAAATTAATTATAAAATATAAGAGGGAAAAATGCAAAAACCAAAAGGCAAAAAAATGTTGGTAGCCTAGAAACTAGCGACGAGAGATGTACTTGTAAATGTATAACGATTATATGCGAAAGCTAACAAATTGATGTTAGCACTAATGATTTGTTTTTTCCCTAAAGAAAGCTAGTGATCATAAAGCGTGGTGTTTCTGCTCCCGAGCTCATCTACACCCGCCCTGACGAAAAAAAAATCAAAATACTAAAAAAGTTCAAAAAAAATCATTTTTTTGTGTGGTAGATAAGTTTATGCATGAGGTGCGCTCCAAGTTTCAACTAATTTGGATATCTGAGCATATCTCAGCAAAAAAGACTAATTCAGGGTCTGTAAAAAAGTTTACTGTTCACACATGTTGTTCTGACCCGATTTGTTTTTCTTTTGCTGAGAGTTGCTCAAATGTCCAAATAAGTTGAAATTTGGAGCGAACGTCTGACGCCCCCGATTCAATCGTACATTAATCATACACGCAAACGTCTATGATCAAGATCAGCGACTCACGGGAAGATATCACAACACAACTCTACAAATAAAATAAGTCATACAAGCATCATATTACAAGCCAGTGGCCTCGAAGGCTCGAATACAAGAGCTTCATCATAGACGAGTCAACGGAAGCAACAATATCTGAGTATAGACATAAGTTAAACAAGTTTGCCTTAATAAGGCTAGCACAAACTGGGATACAGATCGAAAGAGGCGCAGGCCTCCTGCCTGGGATCCTCCTAAACTATTCCTGGTCGCCGACAGCGGGCTGCACGTAGTAGTAGGCACCTCCCGAGTAGTAGTAGTCGTCGACGGTGGCGTCTGGCTCCTCGACTCCATCGTCTGGTCGTAGCAAACGGGTATAGAAAGGGGGAAATAGGGAGCAAAACAACCGTGAGTACTCATCCAAAGTACTCGCAAGCAAGGAGCTACACTACATATGTATGCGTTGGTATCAAATGGAAAAGGCTATCATATGTGGACTGAACTACAAAATGTCGGAATAAGAGGGGGAATAGCTAGTCCTATCGAAGACTACGCTTCTGGTAACCTCTAGCTTGCAGCATGTAGAAGAGAGCAGAAGGTAAATCCACCAAGTAGTATCGTGTAGCATAATCCTAACCGATGATCCTCCCCTCGTCGCCCTGTGAGAGAGCGATCACCGGTTGTATCTGGCACTTGAAAGGGTGTGTTTTATTAAGTATCCAGTTCTAGTTGTCATAAGGTCAAGGTACAACTCCAAGTCGTCCTGTTACCGAAGATCACGGCTATTCGAATAGATTAACTTCCCTGCAGGGGTGCACCACATAACCCAACACGCTCGATCCCATTTGGCCGGACACACTTTTCTGGGTCATGCCCGGCCTCGGCAGATCAACAGGTCACAGCCCTACCTAGGCACAACAGAGAGGTCAGCACGCCGGTCTAAATCCTATGGCGCAGGGGTCTGGGCCCATCGCCCATTGCACACCTGCACGTTGCATACGCGGCCGGTGAGCAGACCTAGCCTCCCTTATACAAGAGCAGGCGTTCCTGTCCAACCCGGTGTGCGCCGCTCAGTCGCTGACGTCACGAAGGCTTCGGCTGATACCACGACGTCGAGTGCCCATAAATGTCCCGCATAGATGGTTAGTGCGTATAGGCCAGTAGCCAGACTCAGATCAAATACCAAGATCTCGTTAAGCGTGTTATTTTGAAATAACCGTGAACGCCGACCAGGGCCAGGCCCACCTCTCTCCTAGGTGGTCTCAACCTGCCATGTCGCTTCGCCACAAAGATCCACACAGAGGGCTGTCGAGAAAGTATACCACCATAATATAAAAATGTGGTTCACCACCATAATTACTTAGGATTTATTTGTCAACTTTAGAACATTTAATTTTTGACATTTGAAAACTTTTATTGTTTGACTTGATTTTGAACTTGAATTTTGAATCGGTTTTTGAACTAATGAGGAATTAGCAACAGTAACAGAGGTGACATGGCATCATTAGTAGAGTTTTACTGTAGCCTAATTATCCGGGCGTCACAATTCTCCTCCACTACAAGAAATCTTGTCTCGAGATTTAAGAGGTAGTGAAAGGGGAGAAGGTTTGGTAACGAAACTAGCGGGTCTTCTCATTCTGGATTTCTCTTCTTGAAGAGGCTGGTCCAATACATTGATGTCTTCAATTCTCTGCTTCATGTCATCATGATGAAGTTGTCATCCTTTCTTCGGGGTCTCCGTCGTACTTACGAAAGAATAAGGGGGTATACCGGAAGAATGGACCTCTACAAGGTAGACTATCTGGTAGATAACATCGGGGAAGGTGACGGAAAGTAACTTTCAAATTGAAACTTAAGAAAATATCGAGAGCAAAGTAAGAAGGTACCATGAGAAGTTTCAAACGGATAGGCATTCTTTCGATGCCTAATCAGAAGGTGAAAGGGTTTCAAAGCAACGAAATAATTATTGTGTCCGATGCGAGAATTGATGATCTCATCGGAAGGTGGCTCATGAATTACATACGAGTCCACGCGGGAGGAATAACTTTGGGAACAGGGGGTGTACATGAGAGTCAAGTTTCGATCCTATGAAACTGTGGGTTATGGGCCCACCACGTGGGTTAAATGTAGGAAGGGCGGTGACTTCTTACATGATCATGTAAGTAAGGCATGTCAGAGGGTAGCCTGTCAGTTATGTTGGCAACAACATCGGTACCAAGGGCGAGGGACGAAGAGAACCATTTTCCTGCTTGTTGAACGAGGCGGACCAATAGACAAAGTTCTCATCCATCGGTGGTTACCAGAATGTCATCAACAATAGTAACATGGTCTTGCTGACAGAATTGTACAACGAGGTGTTTACATAAGCAGGGAAATATTACTGCTTATATAATATAGATCACAAGAAGGTTTAAACAAACCAATGGAAAGGAAAAGTGATTATCAGGTTTAAACAGAACAACGGAAAGGAAAATGTGTATAAACACATATTTCGGGGGTATATCCTTCCCAAGGACAAGCAGAGCATGATATCCATGGCAAGATACAATGTAGAAAACCCTTTAGGTAAGGGGAGAGAAATTTCATGACATTACCCATACCACGGTGTTTGGCTAAATGAGCAAGAAACATTTAGTATTAGACTTCAAATGTTCTTGTTGAAAATTGGAGTACCACAGACATGCTTCGAGATAGCATTGACAAGGTCTTCAAGCAAAGGTCGGACTTTGGATACACAAAGGATCCATCGAGATAGACTTATTAAACAAGGCATTCAATTTCCTCATGAAAAAAAGGGTTAACCTTGTTAAAAAGGAAACTATAACACTTGGTCCTCCGGCCAGGTGTGCATGACAACACCTTAGCGGGTCATATGAGGATCAATGTTATAATTCTTGAAAATATGTTCCAACCATCATATCTGACCGAGATTCAGATCTGATTGGTGTCAAGATAACTCAAACATGGGATTCCTGAAAAGAAAAGGTGCAACACAAATTGACGAGATGACATTGTAAGATTCTCGAGAAATGGACTATGGAAGCAGGTCCCGAAACCAGAGTTCATCATTAAACCAAGAAGAGGATGAGGAGGTAGCTGATAAACTCAGCGACAATTCATCGAGACTTCCAAAAGATGGGTTTCCACAATTATGTGAACAAGGAGATAACATTAGTCAGATCAAATGATATAATGATGTATGCTCGAGGAAAACATACTCGGTTAAACATTGGTTGAAAGGTGCACCCGAAATATGGGCTTAAGTAGCAAGATCAATGTTAGAATGGTGGTTCGATAACCAATGGTCTAAGAATGAAATATCGACCATTTACTTCAAAGCAATAGGGTTGCTAGAAAGGCAGAATTCAAATAGCACCGTTCACTTGTTGGTACCCCTATTGGAATGAACACGAGCACCAAGAAAGAATGGTGATGGTGAGAAGCATCACTATACCCAGAATTCTTAAGAGGTGGAGCAATCCTCACAACATTCTTGATATAGAAGACAGTTATACTACAAGGTAGAACATAACCTAAGCTAGATAGCAAGGAAATCCAGGTACAACACAAAACATGAAGAAGTTTGTGTTGGGGGAAGGCAAGAATGTTGTCGATGATTACACAAATCATCGAGGGGCAAGGATGGTATTTCCCACCATGAATTCGATTGATATCCTGAACGAGCTCAAAATGTTGATGATGATCACGACACAATTGTCGAGAGATTTCATGAAGGTGTAATCGATCGGCGATGACATCAAGTCAAAGGAATGATGAAGCGAAAGGCTATTGGAACCACGGGTACGTCACAAGCTCGGAATCAAGCTTGTTGTACAAGGCGAAATGATAAGACGAGGAAAGTCGACGTAAGCTTAGCTCATCGTTGAAAAGTTGTGCTCCGGGAAGGACCAGGTAGCACAGTTAAAAAGTTACATGATAATGATATAGCCTATCAGGTTAAAAAGTCTCAACCTGCCCTGTCGCTTCGCCACAAAGATCCACACAGAGGGCCGTCGGGAAAGTATGTCCTTCCAGCCCCCAATTCGTGAATCAACCGCGGGGACTCCTCGAGCCAACCCGACTTTAGTCATCACATGTATCATGTATATACTATATAGTATATACCCGTGATCGCCTCCCGAGTGATCAGGGCCCGATAGTATAGCATGGCAGACGGACAAGCATGTATGGCCACTGATGATAAACTAGCATCCTGTACTAAGCATTAGGTTTGCGGGTAAAAGTAACAACAGTAGTAGCAAGGACAGGCTATGCATCAGGATAGGATTACGGAAAGCAGTAACATGCTACACTACTCTAATGCAAGTAGTAGAGAGAAGAATAGGCGATATCTGGTGATCAAAGGGGGCGGCTTGCCTGGAAGCTCTGTTGTACAAGAAGAAGCGTCGCCGGTGACGTAGTCGCACTCGGTGGCATCAGCGCCGGTCTCGGGGTCTACCGGAGAAGAAGAGCAGGGAAGAAACAGTAAATACGGAGCAAACAAAGCATCACAAAACATGACGAGGCAATACATGGTGCTAGGTATGCCCTAACGCAGTAGTAGGTGATACCGCTGAAGTGCGGAAGACATCCGGGAAAGTATTCCCGATGTTTCGTGTTTTCGGACAGATGAACCGGAGGGGGAAAGTTGCGTGTTTGCTATGCTAGAGATGTGTGGCGGACGAATGGGCTGCGTATCCGAATTCGTCTCGTCGTTCTGAGCAACTTTCATGTATAAAGTATTTTTGTCCGAGTTACGGTTTATTTTATATTAACTAACAAAGTTTTGATCATTTTTAATTATTATTAATTCATAACAAAATATTAAAACGCTAGGGGCACACAGAGTTGTACCCAACAGGATGCAATGTGAGGCTGACAGGTAGGGTCCGGGGGGTCAAGTCAGCAGTTGAATGGGTCAATTCTGACCAATGAGGTCCATGTGTCATACTCTGTAGTTAATCTATTAGTTAGTTTAATATGTGATTAGTCAATTTAACATATCTAATTAACTTAATTAATTCACTGATTAATTAATTAATTAATAATTAAAATCTTTATTAAATTCATTGCTTTCCTTTTATTTATAACGTTCAAGGGGGGTGGACCCCGGTTGTCATTGGCCTAAAGGGCCGTAGCGAGCGCTGGCACAGGCGGGTTACGGGCGCTGGGCATGCGGGCACTGGCCGCAGCCCGCCCGTGTGTGGCTGTGCGCCGACGCGGGGCGGGCGCCGGGGGTGGCAGCAGCGAGGCCACGGCAGCTGCAACGACAGCAGCCAGCAGCGGGTGGCAAGCACGGGAGCAAGTGGCGACGGTAGTAGGGCGGAGCGGGATGAAGAGGCGATAGGCATGCGCGCACGGTGGCGCGCCGGGCGGGGTTAGGCACGGGCCAGGCGAGGCCAGTGCGTGGTGACCTCTATGCAGGGGCTACTCGGGGCGACAGAGCGCGACCGGGCGGGTGCGGCCGCGGGCAGAGCAAGAGCGGGACGACAAGGAGAGGGAAGCAGGGGGAATAGCGTTCTCACCCCCGTTGCAGGGGAGTTGGGCGGCGAAGCGTGATGGCGCCGGCGATGGAGAGACGTGGACGCAAGCGACGAGGACGAGGCATTCCGGCGGGTTTCGGCCACGGCGCGGTCACAGACGGGGCGGCGCCGGTGCGAGGGCGTTGGGGACGTGGCGGGGCGGAGTCGGTGGGGCGGCGTCGAGGCGACAGGGATCGGCGACGGGGTCAGGGCGCCGTGCCTCGATCCAGATCGGGCAAAGGGGGCGAGGAGCGAGGGGAGTGGGGGGTTCTCATCCCCGATCCAGATCGGATCGTGAAGGGGAGAGGGAGGGCGACGTGGGGGAGGGGGAATGGGAGCGCGTGGGTTAGGGTTTCGGTCAGGTGGGGATAACGTGGGATGGGGTGGGCCTTGGCATGGATGGCCAGTTGGGCCATTCGGCCCAGTGGAGGGGGAAGTTTCCTTCTTTTGTTTTTGTTTGATTTTGTTTATTTTCCTTTTACGGTTTTATTTTATTTTCTATTTACTATACTTTTATAAAATATAAAAGCAAGTCCTAATTTAGTATTAAAGTTATGCTACTGCCCCATTAATTTTGGGTAACTAGATAAAATATCTTAACATTTTATTAATTGCAAAAGGACATTTAATTAATTGTTTTGCTACTGTTTTATTTCACTTAGTGCATCTAATCATATTATAAAAATGTGGTTCACCACCATAATTACTTAGGATTTATTTGTCAACTTTAGAACATTTAATTTTTGACATTTGAAAACTTTTATTGTTTGACTTGATTTTGAACTTGAATTTTGAATCGGTTTTTGAACTAACGAGGAATTAGCAACAGTAACGGAGGTAACATGGCATCATTAGCAGAGTTTTACTGTAGCCTAATTATCTGGACGTCACAGAACGTCACACATAAAGTTGTCTATCACACACAAAAATGTATTTTTTTGAATTTGTTTAGTATTTGTTTTGATTTTTTCCTGACTGGGTGCAGATGAGCCTGGGCACCGAATTGGGTTTTTGGCAATCAAACTCTTTTTATATGGGTAGCTAGCGACTAGGTTTATGTATAGGTCGGCCAACCAGGCAGACGCAGGCGAGCTGGTTTTTAGTTTTGACCTCTGGGCTTTGACAAATTAAAATCAAACAAACAAGACAAACAATGAAAAAAATGTGATGGCACTAACATCATACTTAGATGTGAGGTATTATCTCACATCTTGATGCGACGTAGACGGATTCATGATATTTTTGTTGAAAATATATAATTTAATGGTAGGGACAAATCCTCAGCCTGGGCACATATAGTGCACTTGCGGTTGCGGTTCATTCTTAAAAAAACAAAGTAGGACCCACCTCCATGAACCAGAGTAAATAAAAAAATGCACTAGGAACTGTGCACTTGCGGTTCATTCTTGAAAAAAAGCAGAATGAAAACCTGCGAAAAAAACACTAACGTAGCATGCCAAGTCAGCACCAAATTGAGGAAAACATCGGGGGTCACATTCTGTCAAGGGGTAAACTGTGGCACGAAGGTGATAAATGGGGGGGGGGGGGGGGGGGGGGTGTTGTCGCGTGTGTGGACACAACACCTGGGAGCTGGGTGTGCCCCTTTTTTGGTTCAGTGAGGGGCGAAGAGACGAACGAATCCTACCACTATTGCACAATGATTTTACCCAGATTTGGGCCACTGTGAAGCATAATACACTACGTCTTGCTTGATTGTTTTGATGGATGTGTAGAACAAGATTACAAAGGCTTCAATTCAGTTCCGGGGGTTTGCCAGGGCTAGGAATGAGCGATGTGTATGTTGTGGTAGTGGATTGGCTAGCACAGTGTTCCCTTGTATAGTCTCAAGGGGTGGCCACAGTAATTACACAGGAGTAAATGAGGTGGTTGTGTAGTGAAGCACAACGCACTGCATAAGCGAACGGCACGTGGCGTAGAGCCATCTTGCCGGGAGTAGGAGCACGTCCCATCTGTTTCTATCATTGTTGGAAGCCAACGGCTTTTGTGGTTGTACTACGTGTATGGCTTTTGAGCCGACCTGAGTGTAGGGTATGTTTTTCATTTGATACGTATCTTTCTTTCATTAAACTTGTATTGTGTAAACGGTACAGGCTTTAGTTCGTTATAAAGTCGGGCAAGCACCTCCTTTCTAAAGAAAGGTTGAGTTACATAATGTGCTAAGTCTAGAGAAGTTTTTCATGATTTTGGAGGTCCAAGGATCAATTTAGCCACTCCATCATTAGTTGATTAATACCCCATCACTATATTTTGGTAGGAGGACTTGGCTAGAAAACAACGGAAATGGAAGCCCATTACAAACAACCAACATAGTATTTGAAAGAATACAAAAAAAGTACATATGAGTTCATTTATTCAATTTGACATATACATGCAGGCACAGCAAAGGCCACAAATATTAAAAAAAAAACCCGGCCGGTGTCGTCACCAATGGAAGCCCATGAAGCATTATGAGGAAAACTGCATATGACATGCACATGGTGCCGAAGAATCCCTGTATAGACATGCAAATGAATGTGTGAGGCAAGAACAATGGAAATGTAGCAATCATGTCAGTATTAATGAATAATCAATACAACTTTGTACTCGTTGGGGTCGGAGGTAAGTAGTGTTGGCTGATATGAAAGATTGGAACAACCAAACTTTATTTTTTAAGAGAGTAATATATTAATATCAAGAATGACACAGTAACAAGATCTAGTCGAGACATTGATGATGCACACAGTCAAAAAAATGAAAAGAAGAAGAAAACACAAAGAAAGTCGACGTGATTAACATTACCATCCACGGCCCATCATCTTTGACAACATGCTAACTACGAAGAAAGTACTCCAAAAACAGTGCCTACAAGAAGTAAATGATGGGCAACTCCGCCGTCGCCGAATCCAATCATAGAAGGTCGGATCTTGGGGTTTCACCCAAGAGAGCATGTCTAATAAATCTCCAAATAAATATCTTCGACAATGGCATGGTCGTAAACACCGCCACTGCCACATGCAACCATAAAAGGTTAAACCTAGGCCTTTCACCCTAGAACTCAAGACCCGGTACTTGAATAGCACCGCCTAGCCGAAGTCACTTTGGTTGCTTACATCACTTGTCTAAGAAAATGATGTTGCATGTTGCACAGAGGGACACACACACTCCATGGAAACATGCAAACTCAGAACACAAATATTTGATCAAACATCGAATGCTTTAAACTAACCAAATAATTTCCACAACCACCAAATAAATGTTTGCATCACGTTGAAAAATTGCTTAAAGTCCCCTACAACTGTGGTTTGGATTCCTGTATCTCAATTGAATGGATGGTTTCCATGTGATATATAGTTTGTCTACGTACGTTACAACACTAATAATATATTATCACCTAGAAACAACTAATTGTGTTGTGTTCTATAAAACTTATTAATTGGGCACTAACTATATTGGATGCTTACAAAGAAAACCGTGACATGTGAATCTAAGAAGATCCCATAGAGCAAATGACACTTTTTGCCCTTTAATATTTTGGCACATGCCCTTTTACCCCATTTGTCAGAATTGGGGCACTAGTTGAGCTCCAACTAGCTTTTATAGAGTAGCGACATATATACATTATGGTGGCTTGGCTTTAGGAGTTTTTTTTTCAAGCAATAAAAAGTAGTATACTTTCTGACGAAAAATGATGGTGTTTCCTACTGCATATTTATATAATTTTTGAGTTTATATTACAAAAGAAGCTGAGCTATAGCAGGAAAAAATAACTAATAAACAAAAAAAGTGAAATAGGTTGTCCATTGAGTTAATTGAAAGCTTCTAGCCACGGCTGAATATGGCTGTAATTTTTCCTGGAAGGTGGGAGCACTGGAAACCAGCCAACCAATTTCCTCCTTGAATTTTCTTCTGTATCTATATAAACTTGGTTGGGATCCATTGAAAATCATCGTTTCTTGCCGTCCAACTAGCCCGTGCAAGAATAATGAAAACCTCCAGAAAGCAAGGTACTGGAAGTAGGCTATTGAAGGTACTCGAAGTAGGCTCTTGAAATGCTCAATGATATCTAATTGTAGACTAAATTACCCTTAATAAATATAAATAAAAAATAAATATCCAAAGGTGAATTGCCCAAAATACCCTGTAATGGATTTTTTTTGAGACAAATGCCCTGTAATGGATGGCTGGGACTCAATTACTACTAGCCCGTAGGACTAGTAAGTTGCACCTTAAAAGGCCTCAAAACTGGACTCCAGATACAAGACACTCGATGATGAAAGCATTTCAACAATTCCTAATAGTACGTACTGTAGTTTGGAGTTAGAGAGTAGGTCTCAGAGCATCTTCAGCCGTGCCCCCAACATGCCTTTCCCAGGCGATTTTTCAGCACCGGCATAAAAAATCGGCCCAGTCGCGTCCCAGGAGGCCATTTTTCGCCGGTTTAAGCCGAAACTGGCACCGGCAGATCTAAACCGAACCCGGCGCGCTGGGGGGTGCCGGAACGAGCGTTTTTGACACGAAAGAGGATGGGCCCGCCGAGTCAGCGAGACGCCGCTACGACGCCCTCATCGCCTCGGTTCCCGCTGGAATCAATGCAAAGGCTGCCGCGCCGGTCAGCCTTCATTGATGCCTCACAGGCGGCGCAGTAAGGCGCCGCGACGCGCGTCCCGTCCTCTCCCGCCACGCGTCGCCTAGACGGCAGCCCGTCGCCGCCGCCTGTGAGCCCAGCTGCGGCTATAAAAGGTGACCTCCCCGTGGTGTACGCCACAGCTCTCATTTTCCCCCCCTCTCCGGCGCAGAAAGCAACACTCTCCCCTCTTCCCGCCGATGAAAAGATGGCCGAGAGGTTCCCACGCGACGGCGCGGCGGCGAACGGCTTCGGCCGCCGCGACCTCCAGGTGCCAGAGGCGCGCCTGCTCTACGAGGCCGAGTACCCGGCGCCCTCGGACATGCGAGTGCTGGGGGCGTGGAGACTGAGTGCCGGCGGCGTTCTGGTGCCACCGGTGCCTGAAGGGGCGGCGCGGCGGGCCGAGATCCCGCATCTGCTCGTCCCTGATGGAGGAGCGGCGGAACAAGCCGCGCTACGCCGCCGACAGCCACACCCTCTGGACCATGTACTTTCAACGCCGCCGTGAGGAGCAGATCACCTCCACCAACGGCGTCATCCCTCGCGGCCGCCTCAACGCCGACGAGCCGCGCGAGTGGTGGGGCGTGACAGGCCGCACCCTCGAGGCCGTCCTCGACCACATCGAGATCGGCAACGTGTCGCGCCTCGAGTACCCACCGCGGCCGTCCTTCTCTCGCCGTCGGGGTAGCTCCTGGATGCCGCGGTGGATGGAGCCGGGGTCGTCCTTGTCGTCGGGCTCCGGCTCGACGGCACTCCGCCCCGTCAAGCCCGAGCCGGAGGAGACGCCGCTCGGGCGCCGCACCCGCAGCGGCGCCCTCGTCATCAACGAGGGTGACCGGGGCCCTCCCCGCGCGGCTCCCTCCGCCTGGTCCGGCCAAAGCCTGAACCGGGGCTGCTCCCGGTGAAGCCGGGGCACGTCGAGATGGTGGCCCCCGACGATGAGTCCGCCCCTTGCATGTAATTATATGCGAAAGGTCGACTATTTGACGCAAAGCGCGTCAAGTAGGGGGGCAACTAATTGGAGGTTACCCCTTGCAGGTAAACCTCGAGAGGTCACTTTTGGTGACCTGGTTGCACGTCAAGTGGTGCATCCAGCCGTTGTCACATCTGACTTCGTACAGGTGTGAAGGTTAACTAGTGACTTCATCAAATAGGAACTCTAGAAGCGGAGTGTGTGTTGGTGTGGGCTTTCCTATTTTCTTTCTGGTTATTTTTTTCAAACGGGCTTTACCCCATTTTCATTATTGTTATTTTTTAGAACCAGTTAAAGCTGAAAAAGCTTACCATCGATCGAAAGCACATTTTCATTCTTTCGTATACTAGGGGCCTTTCCATTAAAAACTTAATGGAAACACAACAATCACGAGAGTAAGTTTCAGGAAGCAAGAAGGGGAAGTGAGTTCGACGCATTGATAGGAAACCCACCACATGTGCTCAGTAACAAAACACATGCAATGGGAACTATCAACACACAAAAGAGTAATCTAAACAGACAAAACCAGTTCCAAAATGACTCAACCAACACAGCACATAGGCTGGCAACACAACCATCTATAGATTTGTTCAACAATGACATAGTAGATCAACGGATGTCTGCCTTCTAGCTTTGGCACGCTCCCTCCATGCAATCAGCTCGATGAAGCAGCCGCCTCTCCTTGCACGGACGCACATATCCTCATCAGCTTTGATGTGTTTGCCTTCAGCATCTCTGTGCCTTGAATCATGACCTCTCTAGTTGAGTCCTTTTGAAGACCTTCACAATAAACTAATGAAGCACATACAACAAACACTGATTTGAAGGGTGTTTTAGCCCATTTAAATTCAAACATGGCTCTGTTGCAACAATTCCAAATCGCCCAGCAAACAAACAGCAAAAAAAATAGCCTAGACTTTCTCATACCCAGGCTAAAAATCAAACATCTAGGAAAAAATATAGCTAGTTGTTATTATGGCAGAGCTCACTGCCGAGCATAACCCCCACCGACCTCCACACAACCCTAGCATGGGGATATGAAAATAACACATGCTGCAATGTTCTTCCTTATTACAAAATGAACATCTAGAATTACGTGACTAGTTTCAATGTTTCATAACTTCCCTAGTGAGCACAACATCCTGTGAGAGATGTCACATGAAGATTTGGTTCTTAAAAGGGATTTTAGCATTCCAAATCCAACGATAATCACGCCCATCCAGAGTACTTTCCAACCACTCATATACTCATTTCGTAGTGAACTTTTTGAGATGTCCTAATGACCAACCAATCTTATTAGGGTCAGAGGACAAATCCACTACTTTGTTCCATTGCTCTTCTCTAGATGTAATCTCCTCCTAAAGAAATCATTGATATTAACACTTACTACCCTTCACCAAGCACATGGAATAATTGCAGATCCCAAACAGTTAAGGATATGTTTCCTTGAAAGGAGGCATAAAATAGGCTATCTTTCCAAACCCTAGCATCATTCCCAGATTGAACAGTAACTATTCTCCACACCATATAGCTTTCCTTCACTTTCATAATAGCTTTCCATCATGGGGATCAGAAAACTTCCCTTGAACTAAAGAAATATCACAGGTTTTCAGATACTTGGCTTTCACAATATCTACCCAAATCCCTTCCCAGTGTTTCAACTTCCACCATCATTTGACCAAAAGGCTCAGGGTTTGGTTTCTACCCCCAGCCCCCCTTTCTTGGATCTACAGATCTCGAACCACTTAACCAAATGATATCTTTCTAGAGGAACTTGCTATGCAAAAAACATTATGCTACACATTCACACACAAGAACAGTATGAAGATGGCAGTAATGATCAAACTCAACAACAAGCTAAGTAGCAGAAGCAGTGAAGAAGTTGGTGAATCATCATGATTCCCGCGGCTAGATTATACCTCCGAGTCGCGATGATATTATCCGATCTAGGAGTTGAAGTAGACAACCCCTTCGAGGTATCCACATGTTCCGAAGTAGTATTCCGGCAAAGTTTCAACGTCCAAGAAGAAGATCTCCGAGAAAATAGAGAGAAAGCCTAGCGGCGCTTCTCGTCTAATTAGGAGTCTAATTCTATTAGACCAATTAGACCAAGATTCGAGCCCACCTAATTAGGAGCCTAAACTTAAGCCATTTAGACTTGGTGACCGTGGAGCTATGTGGGAGAAGACCTCCAAGATTTGATATGCTTTGGAGGAAAGGGGTGCCCACATATTTATTGGTGAAAAGGGAGAAGAAAAAGGGGCAAGGGGAGGCCGAATTGAGGAGGAACCCTCCCCCAATTCGGCCACCACTTGGGGGGAGGAGGATTCCTCCTCCCCTAGTTTGGCCTAGCCCTTCTAATGTAGGGTAGAGACCCTATGTGGAACACTCTTTACAAAATGGAGGTGGATTTGAGGAGGAACACAAAGAACACGAGGGGAAAATGTGGGAAATCACAAGGGGAAGCACTCTATTGGACAAGATCCACACCAAGTACTCCTCAAATCACAAGCAATACATGGGATGCATGAAGATCCAAGAATAACAAGGAAAATAACGATACAAAGGTAGTTCATCCAAATCCCTAGGGGAGATGGGTCTTGCGTCCAAGATGGATCTTCTCACTAGGAGGTCTTTCATCCATGAAGGGTCTTCCCATAGGGGTCATGCGCCCCTTGGAGTCTTCACCTATAGTGGCCTTCCAAGTTGCAACCATGACTGGTTCTTTTCTAATGGAGAAATCCTACAAGGGAAGATACATGAGCTAAGCTCTATGATTTGGTTTCTATTCTTAGCTAATCCTAAAAATGAGGTGGCGGAGAGTTATTTAGGGATGAAGGGGTAAGTGAGTGGCGAAATGGGCAAGTTACAAGGCCGCATGGCCAGATCTGCACGTAAGCATCCGAATTGTTTGGGCAGGCGTCCGGATGACCCGACATCGTCCAGATGATCCGGGTTCCTGTCCGAATGGTCCAGCTTCGGGGTGAACCTTGGGTGGTGTAGCTAACGGTGATCGTTGATGGTGAGTCAAAATCACTTGCTCGTGGAGGAGACGATGACACCGGATGGCAACCTCGGCTTCTCTTTTCTTGTGTGGGTTGTCGGGTTGCCCAGGGTGCCTTGTTTTTGCGCGCGTATTGCGATGATTTTTGCTCAATTTTTAGATTATTGATTGGCAACTCTCTTCTTGCTTAATGAATTCGATATCTTGTGGGGCTGACTTAAAAAAATAACAAGACATTATAACTTTTGTGTGTGGGAGAGACATTATACTTCAATATATGTTATTTAGCACTTGGAACAAGTAACCACCATAGACATTATACTATTTTTGTGGGGGATACATTTTACTTTAGGACGTGGCTACACAGCGCCCATGCGCTCGTTGGACGCCGCGAGCAGACCTACCAAAAAAGAAGTCCTGACTTTATTTGCGAAAGTTCATAGTCTCCATCCCACATCACCCGTTACTCTGCAGATTCCATCCGAGAAAGGATAGGATGCCATAACTTTTGGTTCGAGCATCAAAATTCAAATCCATTTTCACCGTTGGTTTTCTTTCAAAAAGATCTTCAAAACTAGATCTCATATGGATAGGTTTCGACAAACTTTTTTCACGAGCAACTTTGGATGCTACAGAGGCAACTTTAGTACTATGAAAAAGCAAGTACTTGTTAGTTGGTCAGTATGACTGTCTATCAGCGGAAAACCCTTCTAAGTTGGTTACCATGACTACCACGTTGACTAGCTTCACCTCTAAGGCTGCTGTTATAACTAGCAAGTATCCTAACACTATGTTTCAGAGGTAGACAACCTAAGCAACAATGATGGATAACTATTCATGGTATTGTAGACAACTAATTAACGATGGCATGCAACTAGGAATCACCAGTAGGCAACTATAGCAATGTCGATCAACATATAGTACCCACGATAAGCAGCTAACTAGTATGAACACACCCTCAGCATCAATGGTAGATGACTTCATAATATAGCAATTTAGAAGCAACGGCATACTAGCATTAATGGTAGGGAACTCAGAAGTAGCAGTGAGGAAGTTAGGAGAGTGTTAAAAAAATTAACCAGGACACAAAATGTAGTGAAGTTGCCTATTTGTAGCACTAAAGTTGCCTCTCGTAGAAGGGAAGTTGCTTATGAAAAGTGATGTGATGTTACATACCTCTGTTTTGAAGTTGTTCGTTGTTGCTAATTAGTTGTCTATCATTTCTAACTAGTTGCTTTTAAATGTGGTGAAGTTGTCTACTGTCGGTGTCAAAACCGGCGGATCTCGGGTAGGGGGTCCCGAACTGTGCGTCTAGGCGGATGGTAACAGGAGGCAGGGGACACGATGTTTTACCCAGGTTCGGGCCCTCTTGATGGAGGCAAAACCCTACGTCCTGCTTGATTAATATTGATGATATGGGTAGTACAAAAGTAGATCTACCACGAGATCAGAGAGGCTAAACCCTAGAAGCTAGCCTATGGTATGATTGTCTCTTCCTACGGACTAAAACCCTCCGGTTTATATAGACACCGGAGAGGGCTAGGGTTACATAGAGTCGGTTACAATGGTAGGAGATCTACATATCCGTATCGCCAAGCTTGCCTTCCACGCCAAGGAAAGTCCCTTCCGGACACGGGACGAAGTCTTCAATCTTGTATCTTCATAGTCCAGGAGTCCGGCCGAAGGTATAGTCCGGCTATCCGGACACCCCCTAATCCAGGACTCCCTCATCTACCTTATTTGTTTTCTAACATTAATCCTAATTTAGTCCACTTATGTTATAGGAAACTTTATGACCATGGTAGAAAATTTAGGAGAAATATTTACCCTACATTTACAAAACATGCATAACACATGTTGTATATATGCACCTTCATAACATGAGTTGCCTACTATAGTGCTGAAAGTTGTCTCCATGTAATGTGAAAGTTGCCAGGCGACGATGCCCAGTTGCCTATATACGATGAAAAGTTGTCTGCCATGGTTTCTTAGTTGTCTACAATATACTTGCTAGGTAAATTGACTATACACATGGTGCGAGAAAGTTGCTTCCATTTAGCACTAAAGTTGTCTCATCTAGCATCAAAGTTGCTCTAGAAAAATCATCGAAACATATTCATATGAGATCTGGTTTTGAAAAGGTCGTCGCGAGAAACCTAACGGTGAAAATGGATCTTCATTCCGACAATCGGTGCTAAAGTTGTAGCTTTTACAAAATGGAATGAAATAAAATGGGTTGACTTCAACACATGCATGCAGTTAATACTTACGTCATCACATGCGTTAATATTTCTTCCACCTGACAGAGTGGACCGCGTCATGACAAAAAACATGGTTCATATGTCTCCATCACATGGTCATCTTTCAATCATACGGGTGAAAGAGTGAGCGCTTGGAAATATCAAATAGTGCTACACTAGTAAGCATTTAGGTTTACTTTAACATATGATACTCCCTCCGTTCACAAATAGTGCGACGCCTATGAAGCGCTTAGGCATGCTTAGATGCCAGGGAATGAGCAAACACCTCGTCTAGGGCATACCCGAAACTCTAGGCAGCGCAAGATGGAAGTTGTCTACTGGATCAAAAAATCATGTCATATTGCATAGACATTTCAAATGGCACATCTTCCAATGGATAGCAGCTGGATGTTTACTCACTTATATGCTCTAAGGACCTCTTTGATTCGCAGGATTTTGAAAACGCGAGAATAGGAAAAGTATAGGATTGGATTGTCATGCCCACTTGAATCCTAAGGATTAGCAAGGAGTGTTTGATTTCACGGCAAAAGCAAATGAATTGTAAAAAGAGGTTGAAGTAGATGTTAGATTTTCTATGAAATGTAGTACAAAAGATTTCATTGGAAAAATTCCTATGGGATTCAATCCTATGAATCAAAGGACAAACGTAGGAAAAATTTCAAAGGCTTTCAATCCTTCAAAAATCCTATGAAATTCGTTTGAATCAAAGGAGCCCTATATACAGATGCAACACCTCAAATACGCTCTGATAGCCAAAATTGTATATCCGCCAAGGCTGCGCCTAGGGCACTTAAGCGCTAAGCGAAGGCCCACCGCATCGCTTACGCCTAGCGTTTTTTTCCTAACCGTGTGCCACATGTTTCTTTCTTTTTTAGATGGTCAAAGGATGGACAAGACTGATATTTTTAACAGACTGGCCGTCGTCGATTAATTTGAAAAATCCTTGAGTCAATCAAAATCGTGAATGACATTCGAAATTGAATACATCAACTGAATGAGAGGGCTCGTTGAGGAATAAAGGGCAAGATCAAAATCAGAAACCATATTCAAAATTGGATACGCCCTAGGGAGCATCGTGAATTAGATGGTGCTTACCTAGAAAAGCCAAATGAATGGAGGAAGTATTCAATTGTCGATTCCACCCCCCACATTAGAGATTTCCATTTCTCACACCCAGTTACTTCCCAATTTTTTCCATCTAAAAAGAATACGAGTACTTCCCATTTGTTTCCACACGTCTCACACGGTCACACCCCATCTCCCAAAACAGAATCTGACACACCGGTGACCGCCCGTCTCCTTCCCTGGGCGAGAATGGAGTCTCCTCGGGTCGACAGGTCGGAGTCGGAGTCGGCGCCGCGGTCGCGCAGACCCAGCGCGGCGGAGAACAACCCTTCGCCCACCTCCTCCTCCGCTGCCTCTAGTGCCGGAGATGCAGACGGCCGCGCCGCCGCCGACGACCACGAAGCGGTGGCTGACCGGCGTCTCGTCAGTAGCAGCAGGTTCGGCCACCTTGCCCTCCGCTGGTTCAGGGTCATGAAGAGCCCGCGGCCAGCAACGATTCCGCCGCCGGCATTGACCGCGGCGCGCACACCGCGCGGACGCTGAACCCGCTCAACGCCGATGCCTTCGCCGCGGCCGCTGCCCAATTCGCGGGCGAAGTGGCAGGCTCCCACTACGGTGCCGGTTCTCCATCTGCATCGACATGAGGTTAAACGTCAGGTATGATTGCGGCAAATTCCACCACATTCTATAGCTTGAATCATGTTGAATCTTGGAGTACTCTGAATCTTGCAATGTAATGTGAATAACTTTCATCAAGTTTGGCTGCTCCATAGATGGACATGGCTATAGGGATGTAGCCTCTTCCAGATCAGTTCAGCGTTGCTAGTTTTTTTTGTGTGTGTGTTTAGCTGATCTTTCATGCCTGTGTCTGCTGGTGCAACATGTTTGTATTACCTGTGAACTTGTTTATCTTCTTGCTCCTTACGCTGTTTGACCCTTGCTGTATGACCTGCTGGCATGTGGTGCCTTTTGTCTGAAAAATTAACTTTGACTAATTTTTTTCAGGTTAAGATAGCTGATCAGAGGACATTTATCTTTGGTTTAACGTTGAGCACCGCTATTGCACTGTTCACCACCATGAAGGTGGAGAGTGTCATGTCCGCCGAAGTCGCAGCTTGGGTAGGTGGAGGCAGCGCAATTGCTTGGTTGTGTGTTAATGGGGGATCAATGTCAATTTGTATGGCCAAAGCATCTTTGAGCAGCGAGCAGCTCAAAACTTGAGTCGTCTTGGAATGATGGGTTTAGCGCTCCTCTATCCATGTACGCATGGTTCTTCCCTCACCTCCTGGGGCTATTCTGGACACTTGTGGCACTGGCTGCTGCACTTCATGGTGTTATGTGGCTTCTGGTACGTTCCCTTATTTTTCAACCAGTCCAATTTATATTTGTATATACTTCGTTAAGTTTGCAGTCATAGGTATTTTTTTGAGGAATGCATTCATATGTATGCTTAGCTACAACCTTACAAGCTAAAGTGTGCTGCTATTAATAACTGCAGAGCTGCTTCCGGCATGATGATGATAGCACCGTCAGATTGAGCGAGGAGGACCTGTGCATGTGCCCGCGGTGCAAACCTTCATGCACCTGCTGCAGCAACCTTGGATCCGGGGCTCATGCTGTTGAGTCCGTGTGAGTGCCAAGACAGTCTGACAATATATATAGCTACAGGTGCTCGTTCAAAAATATGGACCGACTTGATTACTTCTGTCCATCCCAATTACACTGACATGATGTAAGGCTTCTTAGTTGGCAATGTTTAGTTTCCTTGCATGGGCCGGCGAGAAATATTCAAATGACTAACTCAGTTGTTTCTGTTCAGTCCAAATTCAACCGACATGATGGTTCTGTGGTGGTGTTCTGAACATCATGGGTGAGGAATGACTTTCTGTTTCGTAAGAATCGGCAAGAACCTAAGCAAGAAGTGTGCAAGGACTAACTTGGATGCTTTTGTTCAGTCCAAAATGACTGATTGGCATGATTAGGTATCTTCTCTAGTTGGAGAATGTCAGTTTTCTTATCAGAATAGAGGGAAACTATTCAAGGACTAGCTTGGTTGCATTGGTTGACATGATGGTAAGTACTCCCTCCGTTCCAGATTATAAGGTGTATTGATTACCGTGCAAGTCAACCATTTGAATGTTGGACCAAGATTATAGAATAAAAAAAAACATCTGGAATACCTAATAGATAAAATATGAAACTACTTGTCATGATGGATCAAATGATATAAATTTCGTATTGCGGATACTGATAATTTTTTCTAAAAACCCGGTCAAACATGGAATAGTTTGACTTTTGAGAAAACAAATACAACTTATATAAAGGAACGGAGGGAGTAATATACAAGGTGGTGTTTCGAGTAACCTAGTTGGAGAATGCCCAGTTCCCTTGTAAAGGTCAGAGGAGATCCAGTGACTGAATCAGTTGGTTTGGTCAGTCCAAATTGGATTGACATGAATATGTGGCATTGTTTGGAACTTCTTGGTTGACCTGGATAATATTTGGTTTTCTTGCAATTGCAAGAATCGGTTGAATACTGCACGAGATGATTGAAGCGAAAGGATAGTTCTGGTTTGTTCTATGTTTGCTATTTTAATGAAAAGTATACTTTTCGTCCCTCAACTCTTGGTGAAGTCTAGATTTGGTCCCTCAACTTCAAAACCGGACAACTTGCACCCCCAACTACCGAAACTGGACAAGGTTCGTCCCTGGACTCGGTTTTGACCGGTTTTTGGTGTTGACTCACCCCGGTTTTGGCCGGTGCTCACTCATATTCCTGTAATTTTTTTATATCCGTGAACTTTTTGAAATTCACATACACTTTTCAAGGTCGCGTATTTTTTTAAAAATAAACATATTTTTTTTCAAATCAGTGAACTATTCTGAAATTCGCGTACTTTTTCCAAATCCGTGATTTTTTAACATTTACGTACTTTTTCCAAATCCCCGTATTTTCCCAAGTTTGTGTAATTTTATCAAATCCAAGTATTTTTCAAAGCCATGAATTGTTTCTGAAATTCGCATACTTATTTCAAATCCACATGCTTTTTCAAATCCATGTTGCTTTTATAATCCATGAACTTTGTATGAAATTCATGTACTTGTTTCAAGTTGAAATAATTTTTGAAATCCACATATTTTTGCGCAAAAGAAGTCCATATCAGCGTACTTTTTTCAAGTTCGCATAAAATTTTCAAATTCATGAACTCTTTCAGAAAAATGTACTCGAAAGGTGCATCAATTTTAAAAAATTAAAACTTAAAAAAAACTAAATGAACTTTTAAAAAATATGCATATTTGAAAAAATACATGAACTTGGAAAAAAGTACGCCGATTTAAAAAAGGTACGCAAAATTTAAAAAGGTTCACGTATTTGAAAAAAGTAACCGAATTTGAAAATAGTACGTGGACTTGGAAAAGGTAAGCAAATTTGAGTCGGAACGGTCAAAACTGGGGCACCAAAACCGGTCAAAACCGTGACCAGGAATGAATCTTGTCCGGTTTGAAAAGTTAAGGGTGCAAGTTGTCCGGTTTTGGAGTTGAGGGACCAAATCTAGACTCCGCCAAGAATTGAGGGACGAAAACTATACTTTTCTCTAATTAATTTTAGGTCCAGTTATATGCACATTTCTAGCTGCCTATATACACAGATTGCAGTCATATGTCATTTGTGATACTGAACAGATTGCAGTCATATGCACATTTCTAGCTGCCTATACATTATACACTTTCCTTCTTTCTTTTGAAAAAACAACTTGCATGACCAAAGCATGATACAAGAAAGGAGTGTTGTAAGTATCAATAGTAACATATAAAGCTGAACAGATCACCTGTGTTTGTATTTATTACAGAAGTAACACCACACGCTAGCTAATGTTCCTGTTTATTTTCATGCCCTTTCAAAATGATGGCAAAAACACTAAAAGATAACCTGTATCATCATCTCCTGTCTTATTTCAGGACAACTATTTGGCATATGACTATTCATTGTGGTCAGACTACACATTTGTATCTGTGTCTATCCTGCAACTGTCCTCGCCATTTTGAATGTGCTAGTAAAGTATGAAAAGATCTCACTCTTTCACGTGTCACCTTTTTTTTTCGTTCTTTCGAAACCGTGTTCTGTGTCTCCTCTGCATTATGTCCGCCTCTATCTACAGAAAAACAAACGGTTGCTTTGCTGATTCCTGTGTGTACTACAATGCTGTCTGTCTGTCATCCATCGCCGGGACCTGAACATAGATACCAACCCAAGGTCCAGAGTGGTAGTTCGTGTTTCTTTCTTTGCCTGCCTGCTTATATGCCGTTTCCAGTGGGCGCCGACGATGCAAATGGGCTCTCCGGCAGGAGTTCGATCTGGTTGCTGCGATCAGAAACCGAGTCATATGATGAACAACGACGAACTGGCTCGATAACACCAGGTAATGGCAATGCAAGTATCCGAACATATATACAGACACTTGAGAAACTAGTGAGTAGTAATACCTCTCTTGGTCATCGTAGTTGTTGTTGGCCTGTATGGGAGGGGCCTGGCTCTGGCTGGTTGAGACGATGTCATCAAGTTGATCAGCCGTGGAGAGGGGATCCATCGTCCGTCCCACTTCCTTGGAACCTGAAGACGAAACATGATCATCAGAAAGATAAGACACAGAGAGAAAAGACTTGGGAGTTGGCAGCAGCAACCGACCTGCGGATTGGGACTGGGACTGTGAGTGGGAGTTGAAGGGCGCAACGTCCCCGATGCTGCAATCGAAGTAGGCGGCGCACTGCGGCTCTACCACCCGGAGCCCGGCGAGGTGCCTCCTCTCGAGCTCCAGCAGCTGCTGCCTGTCGCGCGCCAGTTGCCTCCTCTCCAGCCTTGGAGAATCATACTGGTCTGCTCCCACAGATTAGTTCATCAGGTACTGTTAGCTAACAAATTTTGATCCGGCCGGTGTTGAAACTGCATTGTTGTTTGTAGGTACTATAGTAGTACCTGGATAGAACTCTGGATCGGTCTCGATCCAGCGTGGAGGGTAGCAATGCGTCGTCGACTTGTTGTTGGTCCTGTCCACACCGCGCACATGAATTACTAAGTTGTATCGTAGCAGAAGTTAGTAGTACTAATTGCTGCTGATTTAGTATAAAATCAGCGACAATTAATATGGATATATAGGATGGAGTAATAAGTTACAGTCGAGTATGAACAGTGTGTATGTTACCTCTCATTGATGCATTTGGTTTTCTCTCTGTAGGCCTTGGCGAGGACCCGTGATCCGCAGATGAAATGCGGGTTGCACCGCATGAGAAGGGCCGTCACGGTCTCCGGGTTCTGGAAGCTCACGAACCCGAACATTCGCTGGTCTTGGCATGGGATCCGAACGTCACGCACCGGCCCGTACTGCCTGCCCGCCGCACAAATCAACAACTTAACGCATAAGCATTCCTAGCACATCGATCGATAGGAAAATGAATGAACATTACCCGAAATAATTGGCAACGTCGTCCTCGGTGAAGTTACTGTCGGAAGGAAACGTGAGGTATATCTGATGCGAGCTCGCCGGGATCTCCCCTCCCCTGTCGCTCCGGCAATCCGAGTACTTGGCGGCGTCCTCGGCCAGAACCACCGAGTGCTGCCCGTGCGGCCTACGTACAACATTTCCAAGTTCCAACAACAAACATAATGAATAATGATCATGCGCGTACGTACGTCTACGTCCAGAGCCCACTCACCTTTCGATGACCCTGATCTTGTTGAGGCGGGAGAGCAGCTTGGTGAGGCTGAAGCCGGCCTTGCCGTGCCGCTGGCTTTCGGTCAGGTAGCCGTCGGCCTGGAGCCCCTTGCCGTACTTCTCGCCGTAGAGCGTGGGCAGCGACGCGATGGACACCGGCTGCCCGCGCCGCGAGTGGAGCAGCTCCGTGATCTCTATCTCCAGGCTCTCCAGCGGCCCCGGCGTGGCGCCCCCGTGGACGTGGTGGTCGACGGCGACCCCGTCCGTGTACACCTGGTGGTGCGAGTAGTGGCAGTTCTGCCCGTTCTTGCAGATGCCCTTGAAGAAGTAGTGGCAGGGCCGTCTCGAGGACACCCCGTTCGACCGCCGTCCGCTCGCCGGAGGAAAGCCCGCGGCGGCGTAGTACCCGCCTCCGCCGCCGTCGCCGAGCGCGCCGTGCCGGCCGCCGCGCAGCCCGTAGTGGGGCTCGGCCGCGGCGGCGGCGTCGACGAACGAGTACTCCTTCTCCGGCGGGGGCGGGGAGTCCGGCGGCCAGTACTGGACGGCGGGGGAGAAATGGCGGAGGCCGGCGGGGTGGGAGCAGACCTGCTGGTAGCCGACGCCGTTGGGCTGGTGGTAGTGGTGGACCGGGGAGGCGGAGAAGCGGGCGTAGATGGCGGCGAGCGTGCCCTTGGCCTCGTAGATGGTGTTGCGCAGCGCGGCGTCGGTGGCGTAGGCGAGGTGCACCAGCTCATCCTCGTCGGGCTCCCGCAGCAGGATGCAGCCGACGATCTTGCTCACGTTGTCCGGCTCCACCTCCTGCACCCGGGAGAAGATGATCTTGGCTAGCTCCGCGGGCTCCATCGCCGCCGCCTGGACATGGATCGGATCGGAGCGCCCTACGTAACCAACCATGAGCCCCTAGAAAAAACCAACAAGTAATCACCACGGATCACTCGACAATGGCTGAAACCCTCGTACCTCCGATACCGACCGATCGAAACGTGCAAGAGATTGATTGCGCACCGGCCGGCCGATCGACGGGAGAGGAGAGACGGCAGGGAAGGGAAGGCCGGCGTCGGCGGGAGGACTGGTGCTGCTGGAGCAGCTCTAGGGTACAAGGAAGGGTGGCGTGCGATTGGATCGGAGAGAGTTTATAGCCGCGGCGCGCGCGTTCGCTGAGGAGAGGATGGCGGAGAGGGAAAATCGGTGTGAAATGGTTGGGTTTTGACTGGGGATGGAGCTAGAGTGCGGCAGATCTGATTCCTGCTATGCCGGGTCCAACCGGAATAAACGCCCCGATAAATCCACGCACAAATATTCATTCCGGCCGTGTGAAATATGCTCTGGATGCTGGATGAGAGAGGGCGACGCAAACCATGCACCCCATGCGCGTCGCTGGCCTAGCTGCCTGCCACCCGCGAAACGTTTTTTCACCCCACCCAACCCAAACACAACGCCAACGCCCGATATTTCACTCCCCTTCTCGCTCCTGGACTTTGGCGGCGGCGGGGTTTAGAGATCGACGACGATGACCTTGGAGACTGCGTTTCCCCTTCTGCTCTCTCCTCTGGTGGCGGTAGGGCGCGACGGGCGGCAGCTCTGCCGTGTGGCGTGTACGTACGCGTTGATGTTGGACATGAAACTTCTTCTCGCGCTTGAGGACGGCGCACAGGGACGAGCAGGCGGCCGCGTAGATGGCGGCAAACCCGGCCGTGACGTGGGCGACCATGATCGACCTTCCCCTAGCTTGCACCACCAGCGCACCCACGCGTGCGTCTGGATACTCCAAGCGGTGCCCGCGCCCGGCCTGGGAGGATCTTGGAGAAATGATACTACAACCAAGTGTTAATTATAACAATGGTGTTAGCCCTAATGATTCTAATCAATATTGGTGGTATCATGAATTGATCTCCGTTTATAAGCTGGTCATATATAGTGGGGTAACTTAGTTAGTAACATAACGCACTTCAAGATAATGTTGCTTATGTGCAGTTAATGAGCATACAAGTGTTTGGGGGTAACGTATGTTACCATTACATAGTGCTTTCCAATATAGAGTTGAGCTCCTTTGCATCACTGTACCCTGCTGTAGTGCAGATGACAAGCCGGGTTGGGTCCGCATGACAGTGACCATACTGCAACATGTACTATACCGCAGAGGATCCTAACCTCCAAAGATAAAATAAGTCTACATGCTAATAAATACAATCATCTACTATGATACTACCTTTATGCTACTACTTTGCACTACAAAGGTAGTAACATAAATTAATGTCATATGCATGACACTAGTCTAAGTTACTCCTCACTATGATGACTAGCCTAACTAGACCATGTTTAATCTTAATAACTAATGTCATGGTTTAATTTCTTACGGATCAGTAATAAAATCATGATTAAACTAATTATAATATTTTGATGTTAGCACTTTATGATCATGTGTTAGGATATGCTAACTCCGTCGAGTTTATTGGGTCTCCTCGTATTTTAGATCAAACTTTAATCATCTATATAACTGATACTCCCTCCGTCCCGAATTACTCGTCCATTTCTGCGATAAGTAGTTCAAATGGACGGAGTAGAATATATGAGGTATATGTATGCTATAAAAAGTATACTATTGGATTTGTATTTGAAAGCGGTATCGCGTGGTATATTTTATGACGTTCAAACTTTTACATAAACTAAGAGGGGCACCATAAACACGAACAGAGGAAGTACTACCCTTTGTTTAATTTAATTGTTCATGCATGTTTACGGTTCAATTGCTCCTCATTATGATGTATGGTGTTTAAGTAATAGGCCTAATTAATATGGTCAAGTGTCCATCAATTTTCTTATTTAGATTATCATGCATGCTTAAGTTGGGTAGCCCTCTCTTAATGCTAATAACTGTTGTTTAGGGTTAGCTAGTTCTGGTCAAGGCTCTAATAGCAACATGTTAGTGCAAATGATATTTAATCATGTTAAAGTTTCAGTTAATGTCGTCAAGCTTTGACCTTAATCTTTTTATGTCGCAATTAGAATTGTGTTAGGCCCGGTTAAACAATCACAAGGACATGAATTAGTAACCGATGAAATCCCCCCAAAAAATCTCAATCACCGAAACCCTAACACTAGAAAAATTTCCTAATCCTGAAACCTATGAATGAAATCCACCAAAAGTGGGTTCCGGAGGTTTACGTTGTTGGGGAACGTAGTAATTTCAAAAAAATTCCTACGCACACACAAAATCATGGTGATGCACAGCAACGAGAGGGAAGAGTGTGTCCACGTACCCTCATAGACCGAATGCGGAAGCGTTAGCACAACGCGGTTGATGTAGTCATACGTCTTCACGATCCGACTGATCCAAGTATCGAACGCATGGCACCTCCGAGTTCTGCACACGTTCAACTCGATGACGCCCCGCGACCTCCGATCCGGCAAAGCTTTACAGGAGAGTTTCGTCAGCACGACGACGTGGTGACGGTGATGATGATGCTACCGACGCAGGGCTTCGCCTAAGCACCGCTGCGATATGATCGAGGTGGCTTATGGTGGAGGAGGGCACCGCACACGGCTAAGAGATCAATGATCAATTGTTGTGTCTATGGGGTGCCCCCTGCCCCCGTATATAAAGGAGCAAGGGGAGGAGGCGGCCGGCCAGGGAGAGGCGCGCCAAGAAGGGGAGTCCTACTCCCACTAGGAGTAGGACTCCTCCTTTTCCTAGTAGGAGTAGGAGAGGGGGAAGGAAAGGGAGAGGAGGAGAAGGAAAGAGGGGGCCGGCCCCCCTTGCCCTAAACCAATTCCGTTTGGGCCTTGGGGGGGCGCCCCACACTCTCCTTGCTGCCCTCTATTTCCACTAAGGCCCATGTAGGCCCATTAAGCCCCCCGGGGGGTTCCGGTAACCCCTCGGTACTCCGGTATATGTCTGAAACCTTCCGGAACCTTTTCGGTGTCCGAACATAGTCGTCCAATATATAGATCTTTACGTCTCGACCATTTCAAGACTCCTCGTCATGTTCGTGATCATATCCGGGACTCCGAACTACCTTCGGTACATCAAAACACAAGAACTCATAATACCGATCATCACCGAATTTTAAGCGTGCGGACCCTACGGGTTCGAGAACTATGTAGACATGACCGAGACACGTCTCCAGTCAATAACCAATAGAGGGACCTGGATGCTCATATTGGCTCCCACATATTCTACGAATATCTTTATTGGTCAAACCGCATAACAACATACGTTGTTCCCTTTGTCATCGGTATGTTACTTTCCCGAGATTCGATCGTCGGTATCTTAATACCTAGTTCAATCTCGTTACTGGTAAGTTTCTTTATTCGTTCCGTAATACATCATCCCGTAACTAACTCATTAGTTACAATGCTTGCAAGGCTTATAGTGATGTACATTACTGAGTGGGACCAGAGATACCTCTCCGACAATCGGAGTGACAAATCTTAATCTCGAAATACGCCAACTCAACAAGTACCTTCGGAGACACCTGTAGAGCACCTTTATAATCACCCAGTTACGTTGTGATGTTTGGTAGCACACAAAGTGTTCCCCCGGTAAACGGGAGTTGCATAATCTCATAGTCATAGGAACATGTATAAGTCATGAAGAAAGCAATAGCAACATACTAAACGATCAAGTGCTAAGCTAATGGAATGGGTCAAGTCAATCACATCATTCTCCTAATGATGTGATCCCGTTAATCAAATGACAACTCATGTCTATGGCTAGGAAACATAACCATCTTTGATCAACGAGCTAATCAAGTAGATGCATACTAGTGACACTCTGTTTGTTTATGTATTCACACATGTATCATGTTTCCGGTTAATACAATTCTAGCATGAATAATAAACATTTATCATGATATAAGGAAATAAATAATAACTTTATTATTGCCTCTAGGGCATATTTCCTTCAGTCTCCCACTTGCACTAGAGTCAATAATCTAGATTACACAGTAATGATTCTAACACCCATTGGAGCCTTGGTGCTGATCATGTTTTGCTCGTGGAAGAGGCTTAGTCAACGGGTCTGCAACATTCAGATCCGTATGTATCTTGCAAATCTCTATGTCTCCCACCTGGACTTGATCCCGGATGGAGTTGAAGCGTCTCTTGATGTGTTTGGTTCTCTTGTAAAATCTGGATTCCTTTGCCAAGGCAATTGCACCAGTATTGTCACAAAAGATTTTCATTGGACCCGATGCACTAGGTATGACACCTAGATCGGATATGAACTCCTTCATCCAGCTCCTTCATTTGTTGCTTCCGAAGAAGCAATGTACTCCGCTTCACATATAGATCCCGCCACGACGCTCTGTTTAGAACTGCTCCAACTGACAGCTCCGCCGTTCAATATAAACACGTATCCGGTTTGCGATTTAGAATCGTCCGGATCAGTGTCAAAGCTTGCATCAACGTAACCATTTACGATGAGCTCTTTGTCACCTCCATAAACGAGAAACATATCCTTGGTTCTTTTCAGGTATTTCAGGATGTTCTTGACTGTTGTCCAGTGATCCACTCCTGAATTACTTTGGTACCTCCCTGCTAAACTAATAGCAAGGCACACATCAGGTCTGGTACATAACATTGCATACATGGTAGAGCCTATGGCTGAAGCATAGGGAACATCTTTCATTTTCTCTCTATCTTCTGCAGTGGTCGGGCATTGAGTCTTACTCAACTTCACACCTTGTAACACAGCCAAGAACCCTTTTGTTGCCTGATCCATTTTGAACCTTTTCAAAACTTTGTCAACGTATGTGCTTTGTGAAAGTCCAATTAAGCGTCTTGATCTATCTCTATAGATCTTGATGCCCAATATGTAAGCAGCTTCACCGAGATCTTTCATTTAAAAACTCTTATTCAAGTATCCTTTTATGCTATCCAGAAATTCTATATCATTTCCAATTAAAATATGCCATCCACATATAATATTAGAAATGCTACAGAGCTCCTACTCACTTTCTTATAAATACAGGCTTCTCTAAAAGTCTGTATAAAACCATATGCTTTGATCACACTATCAAAACATTTATTCCAACTCCGAGAGGCTTGCACCAGTCCATAAAATGGATCGCTGGAGCTTGCACACTTTGTTAGCACCTTTTGGATCGATAAAACCTTCAGGTTGCATCATATACAACTCTTCTTCCAGAAATCCATTCAGGAATGCAGTCTTTACATCCATTTGCCAAATTTCATAATCATAAAATGCGGCAATAGCTAACATGATTCGGACGGACTTAAGCATCGCTACGGGTGAGAAGGTCTCATTGTAGTCAACTCCTTGAACTTGTCGAAAACCTTTCGCAACAAGTCAAGCTTTGTAGACAGTAACATTACCATCAGCGTCTGTCTTCTTCTTGAAGATCCATTTATTCTCGATGGCTTGCCGATCATCGGGCAAGTCAACCAAAGTCCACACTTTGTTCTCATACATGGATCCATCTCAGATTTCATGGCCTCAAGCCATTTTGCGGAATCTGGGCTCATCATCGCTTCCTCATAGTTTGTAGGTTCATCATGGTCTAGTAACATGACCTCCAGAACAGGATTACCGTACCACTCTGGTGCGGATCTTACTCTGGTTGACCTACGAGGTTCAGTAGTAACTTGATCTGAAGTTTCATGATCATCACAATTAGTTTCCTCACTAATTGGTGCAGGTGTCATGGGAACCGGTTTCTGTGATGAACTACTTTCTAATAAGGGAGCAGGTACAGTTACCTCATCAAGTTCTACTTTCCTCCCACTCACTTCTTTCGAGAGAAACTCCTTCTCTAGAAAGGATCCATTCTTAGCAACGAATGTCTTGCCTTCGGATCTGTGATAGAAGGTGTACCCAACAGTTTCCTTTGGGTATCCTATGAAGACACATTTCTCCGATTTGGGTTCGAGCTTATCAGGTTGAAGCTTTTTCACATAAGCATCGCAACCCCAAACTTTAAGAAACGACAACTTTGGTTTCTTGCCAAACCACAGTTCATAAGGAGCCGTCTCAACGGATTTATATGGTGCCATATTTAACGTGAATGCAGTTGTCTCTAAAGCATAACCCCAAAACGATAGCAGTAAATCAGTAAGAGACATCATAGATCGCACCATATCTAGTAAAGTACGATTACGACGTTCGGACACACCATTACGCTGTGGTGTTCCGGGTGGCGTGAGTTGCGAAACTATTCCGCATTTTTTCAAATGTAGACCAAACTCGTAACTAAAATATTCTTCTCCACGATCAGATCGTAGAAACTTTATTTTTCTTGTTACGATGATTTTCCACTTCACTCTGAAATTCTTTGAACTTTTCAAATGTTTCAGACTTATGTTTCATTAAGTAGATATACCCATATCTGTTCAAATCATCTTTGAAGGTGAGAAAATAACGATACCCGTCGCGATCCTCAATATTCATTGGACCACATACATCAGTATGTATGATTTCCAATAAATCTGTTGCTCGCTCCATTGTTCCGGAGAACAGCGTTTTAGTCATCTTGCCCATGAGGCATGGTTCGCAAGTACCAAGTGATTCATAATCAAGTGATTCCAAAAGTCCATCAGTATGGATTTTCTTCATGCGCTTTACACCAGTATGACCCAAACGGCAGTGCCACAAATAAGTTGCACTATCATTATCAACTCTGCATCTTTTGGCTTCAACATTATGAATATGTGTGTCACTACTATTGAGATTTAACACAAATAGACCACTCTTCAAGGATGCATGACCATAAAAGATATTACTCATATAAATAGAACAACCATTATTCTCAGATTTAAATGCATAACCGTCTCGCATCAAACAAGATCCAGATATAATGTTCATGCTCAATGCTGGCACCAAATAACAATTATTCTGGTCTAAAACTAATCTCGAAGGTAGATGTAGAGGTAGCATGCCGCCGGCGATCACATCGACTTTGGAACCATTTCCCACGCGCATCGTCACCTCGTCCTTAGCCAGTCTTCGCTTAATCCGTAGTCCCTGTTTTGAGTTACAAATATTAGCAACAGAACCAGTATCAAATACCCAGGTGCTACTGCGAGCTCTGGTAAGGTACACATCAATAACATGTATATCACATATACCTTTGTTCACCTTGCCATCCTTCTTATCCGCCAAATACTTGGGGGCAGTTCTGCTTCCAGTGACCAGTCTGTTTGCAGTAGAAGCACTCAGTCTCAGGCTTAGGTCCAGACTTGGATTTCTTCTCCTGAGCAGCAACTTGTTTATTGTTCTTCTTGAAGTTCCCCTTCTTTTTCCCTTTACCCTTTTTTCTTGAAACTGGTGGTCTTGTTGACCATCAACACTTGATGCTACTTCTTGATTTCTACCTCCACTGCCTTTAGCATTGCGAAGAGCTTAGGAATTGTCTTATTCATCCCTTGCATATTATAGTTCATCACGAAGCTCTTGTAGCTTGGTGGCAGTGATTGAAAAACTCTGTCAATGACACTATCAACAGGAAGATTAACTCCCAGTTGAGTCAAGTGATTATGATACCCAGACATCTTGAGTATATGTTCACTGACAGAACTATTCTCCTCCATCTTGCAGCTATAGAACTTATTGGAGACTTCATATCTCTCAATCCGGGTGTTTTCTTGAAATATTAACTTCAACTCTTGGAACATCTCGTATGCTCCATGACGTTCAAAACTTCGTTGAAGTCCTTGTTCTAAGCCGTAAAGCATGGCACACTGAACTATCGAGTAGTCATCAGCTTTACTCTGCCAGACGTTTTTAACGTCATCAGCAGCATCTGCAGCAGGCCTGGCACCCAGCGGTGCTTCCAGAACGTAATTCTTTTATGCAGCAATGAAGATAATCCTCAAGTTACGGACCCAATTCGTGTAATTTCTACCATCATCTTTCAACTTTGCTTTCTCAAGGAACGCATCAAAATTCAACGGAACAACAGCACGGGCTATCTATCTACAATAACATAGACAAGCAAAATACTATCAGGTACTAAGTTCATGATAAATTTAAGTTCAATTAATCATATTACTTAAGAACTCCCACTTAGATAGACATCCCTCTAATTATCTAAGTGATCACGTGATCCATATCAACTAAACCATAACCGATCATCACGTGAAATGGAGTAGTTTTCAATGGTGAACATCACTATGTTGATCATATCTACTATATGATTCACGCTCGACCTTCGGTCTCAGTGTTCCGAGGCCATATCTGCATATGCTAGGCTCGTCAAGTTTAACCCAAGTATTCTGCGTGTGTAAAACTGGCTTACACCCGTTGTAGATGAACGTTGAGCTTATCACACCCGATCATCACGTGGTGTCTCGGCATGACGAACTTTGGCAATGGTGCATACTCAGGGAGAACACTTTTACCTTGAAATTTAGTGAGAGATCATCTTATAATGCTACCGTCAAACAAAGCAGAATAAGATGCATAAAGGATAAACATCACATGCAATCAATATAAGTGATATGATATGGCCATCATCATCTTGTGCCTTTGATCTCCATCTCCAAAGCACCGTCGTGATCACCATCATCACCGGCGCGACACCTTGATCTCCATCGTAGCATCGTTGTCGTCTCGCCAACTATTGCTTCTACGACTATCGCTACCGCTTAGTGATAAAGTAGAGCAATTACAGGGCGATTGCATTGCATACAATAAAGCTATAACCATATGGCTCCTGCCAGTTGCCGATAACTCCGTTACAAAACATGATCATCTCATACAATAAATATAGCATCATGTCTTGACCATATCACATCACAACATGCCCTGCAAAAACAAGTTAGACATCCTCTACTTTGTTGTTGCGAGTGTTAAATGGCTGCTATGGGCTGAGCAAGAACTGTTCTTACCTACGCATCAAAACCACAATGATAGTTCGTCAAGTTAGTGTTGTTTTAACCTTCGCAAGGACCGGGCGTAGCCACACTCGATTCAACTAAAGTTGGAGAAACTGACACCCGCCAGCGATCTGTGTGCAAAGCACGTCAGTAGAACCAGTCTCGCGTAAGTGTACGCGTAATGTCGGTCCAGGCCGCTTCATCCAACAATACCGTCGAACCAAAGTATGACATGCTGGTAAGCAGTATGACTTGTATCGCCCATAACTCACTTGTGTTCTACTCGTGCATATAACATCTATGCAATAACCTGGCTCTGATGCCACTGTTGGGGAACATAGTAATTTCAAAAAAATTCCTACGCACACACAGGATCATGGTGATGCACAGCAACGAGAGGGAAGAGTGTGTCCATGTACCCTTGTAGACCGAATGCGGAAGAGTTAGCACAACACGGTTGATGTAGTCGTACGTCTTCACGATCCGACCGATCCAAGTACCGTACGCACGGCACCTCCGAGTTCTGCACACGTTCAACTCGATGACGCCCCGCGAACTTCGATCCAGCAAAACTTTACAGGAGAGTTTCGTCAGCACGATGGCGTGGTGACGACGATGATGATGCTACCGGCGCAGGGCTTCGCCTAAGCACCGCTATGATATGATCGAGGTGGATTATGGTGGAGGGGGCACCGCACACGGCTCATAGATCAATGATCAATTGTTGTGTCTATGGGGTGCCCCTGCCCCCGTATATAAAGGAGCACGGGGAGGAGGTGGCCGGCCGGGGAGAGGCGCGCCAAGAGGGGGAGTCCTACTCCCACTAGGAGTAGGACTCCTCCTTTTCCTAGTAGGAGTAGGAGAGGGGGAAGGAAAGGGAGAGGAGGAGAAGGAAAGAGGGGCCCGACCCCCCTTGCCCTAAACCAATTTGGTTGGGGCCTTGGGGGGCACGCCCTGATGTCTACTACACAACCTTTTTCTTGTAGACGTCGTTGGGCCTCCAAGTGCAGAGGTTTGTAGGACAGTAGCAAATTTCCCTCAAGTGGATGACCTAAGGTTTATCAATCCGTAGGAGGCGTAGGATGAAGATGGTCTCTCTCAAGCAACCCTGCAACCAAATAACAAAGAGTCTCTTGTGTCCCCAACACACCCAATACAATGGTAAAATTGTATAGGTGCACTAGTTCGGCGAAGAGATGATGATACAAATGGTATATGGATAGTAGATACTAGTTTTTGTAATCTGAAAATATAAAACAGCAAGGTAACGAATGATAAAAGAGAGCGTAAACGGTATTGCAATGTGTTGAAACAAGGCCCAGGGTTCATACTTTCACTAGTGCAAGTCCTCTCAACAATAATAACATAATTGGATCACATAACTATCCCTCAACATGCAACAAAGAGTCACTCCAAAGTCACTAATTGCGGAGAACAAATGAAGAGATTATGGTAGGGTATGAAACCACCTCAAAGTTATTCTTTCCAATCAATCCGTTGGGCTATTCCTATAAGTGTCATAAACAGCCCTAGAGTTCGTACTAGAATAACACCTTAAGACACAAATCAACCAAAACCCTAATGTCACCTAGATACTCCAATGTCACCTCAAGTATCCCTGGGTATGATTATACGATATGCATCACACAATCTCAGATTCATCTATTCAACCAACACATAGAACCTCAAAGAGTGCCCCAAAGTTTCTACCGGAGAATCATGACGAAAACGTGTGCCAACCCCTATGCATAGGTTCATGGGCGGAACCCGCAAGTTGGTCACCAAAATATACATCAAGTGAATCACGTGATATCCCATTGTCACCACAGATACGCACGGCAAGACATACATCAAGTGTTCTCAAATATTTAAAGACTCAATCAGATAAGATAACTTCAAAGGGGAAACTCAATCCATTACAAGAGAGTAGAGGGGGAGGAGAAACATCATAGGATCTGATACGTCTCCAACGTATCTATAATTTTTGATTGCTCCATGCTATATTATCTACTGTTTTGGACATTATTGGGCTTTATTATCCACTTCTATATTATTTTTGGGACTAACCTATTAACCGGAGGCCCAGCCCAGAATTGCTGTTTTTTTGCTTGTTTTAGGGTTTCGAAGAAAAGGAATATCAAACGGAGTCCAAACAGAATGAAACCTTCGGGAACGTGATTTTCTCAACTAACAAGACCCGGGAGACTTGGACCCTACGTCAAGACACAAAAGAGGAGGCCACAAGGTAGAGGGCGCGCCTACCCCCCCCCCCCCCCCAGGCGCGCCCTCCACCCTCGTGGGCCCCCTGTTGCTCCACCGACGTACTCCTTCCTCCTATATATACCTATGTACCCCCAAACAATCAAATACGGAGCCAAAAACGTAATTCCACCGCCGCAACTTTCTGTATCCACAAGATCCCATCTTGGGGCCTGTTCGGGAGCTTCGCCGAAGGGGGCATCGATCACAGAGGGCTTCTACATCAACACCATAGCCTCTCCGATGAAGTGTGAGTAGTTTACCTCAGACCTTCGGGTCCATAGTTAGTAGCTAGATGGCTTCTTCTCTCTTTTTGGATCTCAATACAATGTTCTCCCCCTCTCTTGTGGAGAACTATTCGATGTAATCTTCTTTTTGCGGTGTGTTTGTTGAGACTGATGAATTGTGGGTTTATGATTAAGTCTATCATGAATAATATTTGAATCTTCTCTGAATTCTTTTATGTATGATTGGTTATCTTTGCAAGTATCTTTGAATTATCAGTTTGGTTTGGCCTACTAGATTGATCTTTATTGCAATGGGAGAAGTGCTTAGCTTTGGGTTCAATCTTGCGGTGTCCTTTCCCAATGACAGTAGGGGCGGCAAGGCACGTATTGTATTGTTGCCATCGAGGATAACAAGATGGGGTTTTCATCATATTGCATGAGTCTATCCCTCTACATCATGTCATCTTGCTTAAGGCGTTACTCTGTTTTTAACTTAATACTCTAGATGCATGCTGGATAGCGGTCGATGAGTGGAGTAATAGTAGTAGATGCAGGCAGGAGTCGGTCTACTTGTCTCGGACGTGATGCCTATATACATGATCATACCTAGATATTCTCATAACTATGCTCAATTCTGTCAATTGCTCAACAGTAATTTGTTCACCCATCGTAGAATACTTATGCTCTCGAGAGAAGCCACTAGTGAAACCTATGGCCCCCGGGTCTATCTTTATCATATTAATCTCCTACTACTTAGTTATTTCCTTTGCTTTTTTACTTTGCATCTTTATCACAAAAATACCAAAAATATTATCTTATCATATCTATCAGATCTCACTCTCGTAAGTGGCCATGTAGGGATTGACAACCCCTATTCGCGTTGGTTGAGAGGATTTATTTGTTTTGTGCGGGTACGAGGGACTCGCGCGTAGTCTCCTACTGGATTGATACCTTGGTTCTCAAAAACTGAGGGAAATACTTACGCTACTTTGCTGCATCATCCCTTCCTCTTTGGGGAAAACCAACGCAGTGCTCAAGAGGTAGCAAGAAGGATTTCTGGCGCCGTTGCCGGGGAGGTCTACGCAAAAGTCAACATACCAAGTACCCATCACATACCCTTATCTCCCGCATTACATTATTTGCCATTTGCCTCTCGTTTTCCTCTCCCCCACTTCACCCTTGCCGTTTTATTCGCCCTCTCTCTCTCTCTATCCTCCCTCCCTTTCTCTATTTGCCTCTTTTTGCCCGCTTGCTTTTTGTTTGCTTGTGTGTTAGTTTGCTTGCTTGTCACGATGGCTCAAGATAATACTAAATTGTGTGACTTCACCAATAACAACAACAATGATTTTATTAGCACTTCGATTGCTCCTCTTACCGATGCTGAATCTTGTGAAATTAATATTGCTTTGTTGAATCCTGTCATGAAAGATCCGTTTTCCGGCCTTCCTAGTGAAGATGCCGCTACCCATCTAAATAGCTTCGTTGATTTGTGTGATATGCAAAAGAAGAAAGATGTGGATAATGATATTGTTAAATTGAAGCTAGTTCCTTTTTCGCTTAGAGATCGTGCTAAAGCTTGGTTTTCGTCTTTGCCTAAAAATAGTATTGATTCATGGAACAAGTGCAAAGATGCTTTTATCTCTAAGTATTTTCCTCCCGCTAAGATCATCTCTCTTAGAAACGATATTATGAATTTTAAGCAACTTGATCATGAACATGTTGCACAAGCTTGGGAGAGAATGAAACTAATGATACGTAATTGCCCTACTCATGGTTTAAATTTGTGGATGATTATACAAAAAATTTATGCCGGATTGAATTTTGCTTCTAGAAATCTTTTAGATTCGGCCGCGGGACGAGGCACTTTTATGGAAATCACTTTAGGAGAAGCTACTAAACTCCTAGATAATATTATGGTTAATTATTCTCAATGGCATACTGAAAGATCTATTAATAAAAAGGTGCATGCGATAGAAGAAATTAATGTTTTGAGTGGAAAGATGGATGAACTTATGAAATTATTTGCTAATAAGAGTGTTTATTCTGATCCTAATGATATGCCCTTGTCTACTTTGATTGATAATAATAATGAATCTATGGATGTGAATTTTGTTGGTAGGAACAATTTTGGTAACAACGCATATAGAAGAAATTTCAACCCTAGGCCTTATCCTAGTAATCCCTCAAATAATTGTGGTAATTCCTACAACAATTCTTATGGAAATTATAATAAGATGCCCTCTGATTTTGAATCTAATATTAAAGAATTTATTACTTTGCAAAAGAATTTTAATGCTTTGATTGAAGAAAAAATGCTTAAGATTGATGATTTGGCTAGGAACGTTGATATAATTGCTCTTGATGTTGATTCTTTGAAACTTAGATCTACTCCACCTAAGCATGATGTCAATGATTCTCTTAAAGCCATGAGAATTTCCATTGATGAGTGCAAAGAAAGAACCGCTAGGATGTGTGCTAAGAAAGATGCCTTTATAAGAGCGTGTTCTTCTAGTTCCTATGAAAATAATGATGAAGATCTAAAAGTTATTGATGTTTCCCCTATTAAATCTTTGTTTTGCAATATGAATCCTGATAATGATGGGACTTAATATGATCCACCTTTACCTAGAAGGCGTTCCAAGAATTCGGAATTTGTTGATCTTGATGCTAAAATTGATAAAAGTGGGATTGAAGAAATTAAGACCCTAGATGTTGCTAAACCCACTATTATGGATTTCAAGGAATTTAACTATGAAAATTGCTCTTTGATTGATTGTATTTCCTTGTTACAATCCGTGCTAAATTCTCCTCATGCTTATAGTCAAAATAAAGCGTTTACTAAACATATCGTTGATGCCTTGATGCAATCTTATGAAGAAAAACTTGAATTGGAAGTTTCTATCCCTAGAAAACTTTATGATGAGTGGGAACCAACTATTAAAATTAAAATTAAATATCATGAATGCTATGCTTTATGTGATTTGGGTGCTAGTGTTTCCACGATTCCAAAGAATTTGTGTGATTTGTTAGGTTTTCATGATTTTGATGATTGATCTCTAAACTTGCACCTTGCGGATTCCACTATTAAGAAACCTATGGGAAGAATTAATGATGTTCTTATTTTTGCAAATAGGAATTATCTACCCATAGGTTTTATTGTTCTTGACATAGATTGCAATCCTTCATGTCTTGTTATTCTTGGTAGACCTTTCCTTAGAACGATTGGTGCAATTATTGATATGAAGGAAGGAAATATTAGATTCCAATTTCCATTAAGGAAAGGCATGGAACACTTTCCTAGAAAGAAAATTAAATTACCTTATGAATCTATTATGAGAGCCACTTATGGATTGCCTACCAAAGATGGCAATACCTAGATCTATCCATGCTTGGTATGCCTAGCTAGGGGCGTTAAATGATAGCGCTTGTTGGGAGGCAACCCAATTTTATTTTTATTCCTTGCTTTTTGATTCTGTTTAGTAATAAATAATTTATCTTGCCTCTGTTTTGGTTGTGTTTTTTGTGTTTAATTAGTGTTTGTGCCAAGTAGAACCGTTGGGAAGACTTGGGGAAAGTCTTGTTACACTTGCTGTAAAAAACAGAAACTTTAGCGCTCACAAGAACTACTGCCATTTTTATTTGGAGAGTGATATTTAGTTAATTATTTTTGCATATGATTAATATATAAATTCCTCACGTCCAGTAATTTATTTTAGAATTTTTGGGGTTCCAGATATTGCGCTAGCTACAGATTACTATAGACTGTTCTGTTTTTGACAGATTCTGTTTTTCGTGTGTTGTTTGCTTATTTTGATGAATCTATGGCTAGTAAAATAGTTTATAAACCATAGAGAAGTTGGAATACAGTAGGTATAACACGAATATAAATAAAGAATGAGTTCATTACAGTACCTTGAAGTGGTCTTTTATTTTCTTTCGCTAACGGAGCTCACGAGATTTTCTACTTTAAGTTTTGTGTTGTGAAGTTTTCAAGTTTTGGGTAAAGATTTGATGGAGTATGGAACAAGGAGTGGCAAGAGCCTAAGTTTGGGGATTCCCATGGCACCCCCAAGATAATCTAAGGACACCTAAAAGCCAAAGCTTGGGGATGGCCCGGAAGGCATCCCCTCTTTCGTCTACTTCTATCGGTAACTTTACTTGGAGCTATATTTTTATTCACCAAATGATATGTGTTTTGCTTGGAGCGTCTTGTATGATTTGAGTCTTTATTTGTTAGTTTACCACAATCGTCCTTGCTGTACACACCTTTTGAGAGATTCATACATGATTTAGAATTTGTTAGAATACTCTATGTGCTTTGCTTACATCTTTTGAGTTATATAGTTTTGCTCTAGTACTTCACTTATATCTTTTAGAACACGATGGTGGATTTGTTTTATAGAAACTATTGATCTCTCATGCTTCATTTAGATTAATTTGAGAGTCTTAAATAGCATGGTAATTTGCTTAAAGTCTTAATATGCTTGGTATACAAGATTAATAATAAAACTTTCTTATGAGTGTGTTGAATACTATGAGAAGTTTGATACTTGATAATTGTTTTGAGATATACCGATGGTGATATTAAAGTTGTGCTAGTTGAGTAGTTGTGAATTTGAGAAATACTTGTGTTAAAGTTTGTGATTCCCGTAGCATGCACGTATGGTGAACCGTTATGTGATGAAGTCGGAGCATGATTTATTTTTTGATTGTCTTCCTTATGAGTGGCGGTCGGGGACGAGCGATGGTCTTTTCCTACCAATCTACCCCCCTAGGAGCATGCACATAATACTTTGATTTGATAACTTGTAGATTTTTACAATAAGTATATGAGTTCTTTATGATTAATGTTGAGTCCATGGATTATATGCACTACTCTCACCCTTCCACCTTTGCTAGCCTCTCTAATACCGCGCACTTTTCGCCGGTATCATACACCCACCATATACCTTCCTCAAAACAGCCACCATACCTACCTATTATGGCATTTCCATAGCCATTCCGAGATATATTGCCATGCAAATTTCCACCATTCCGTTTATCATGACACACTCCATCATTGTCATATTGCTTAGCATGATCATGTAGTTGACATCGTATTTGTGGCAAAGCCACCGTTCATAATTCTTTCATACATGTCACTCTTGATTCATTGCATATCCCGGTACACCGCCGGAGGCATTCATATAGAGTCGTATTTTGTTCTAAGTATCGAGTTGTAATTATTGAGTTGTAAGAAAAATAAAAGTGTGATGATCATCATTATTAGAGCATTGTCCCAGTGAGGAAAGGATGATGGAGACTATGATTCCCCCACAAGTCGAGATGAGACTCCGAACGAATAATAAAAAAGAGAAAGAAAAGAGGCCATAAAAAAGGAGAAAAGGCCCAAATAAAAAAATGAGAGAAAAAGAGAGAAGGGACAATGTTACTATCCTTTTACCACACTTGTGCTTCAAAGTAGCACCATTGTATTCATAGTAGAGAGTCTCTCATGTTATCACTTTCATATACTAGTGGGAATTTTTCATTGTAGAACTTGGCTTGTATATTCCAATGATGGGCTTCCTCAAAATGCCCTAGGTCTTCATGAGCAAGCAAGTTGGATGCGCACCCACTTAGTTTCTTTTTGGGAACAATTGTATTCGTGCCCCTAGTTGGGTCAAACTCAACTAATTTGCCCCTATTTTTTCAACAATTGCGGTTTTGCCCAGCTCACTTCACTCGCCTTGTGTTTTTGCCCTTCCGGGGCGGTTCCGACCAATCATGGTTCGCCACGTGGCGACTGCTCACTGGTCGGAACCGCCCCAGAAGGGCAAAAACACAAGGCGAGTGAAGTGAGCTGGGCAAAACCGCAATTGTTGAAAAAATAGGGGCAAATCAGTCGAGCGTGACCCAACTAGGGGCACGAATACAAAAATCCCTTCTTTTTGAGCTTTCATATACTTATAGCTCTAGTGCATCCGTTGCATGGCATTCCCTACTCACTCACATTGATATCTATTGATGGGCATCTTCATAGCCCATTGATATGCCTAGTTGATGTGAGACTATCTTCTCCCTTTTTGTCTTCTCCACAACCACCATTCTATTCCACCTATAGAGCTATATCCATGGCTCACGCTCATGTATTGCGTGAAAATTGAAAAAGTTTTGAGAATGTCAAAAGTATGAAACAATTGCTTGGCTTGTCATCGGGGTTGTGCATGATTTAAATATTTTGTGTGGTGAAGATGGAGCATAGCCAGACTATATGATTTTGTAGGGATAACTTTCTTTGGCCATGTTATTTTGAGAAGACATAATTGCTTTGTTAGTATGCTTGAAGTATTATTTTTATGTCAATATGAACTTCTGTCTTGAATCTTTCGGATCTGAATATTCATACCACAATTAATAAGAATTATATTAAAATTATGCCAAGTAGCACTCCGCATCAAAAATTCTGTTTTTTTATCGTTTACCTACTCGAGGACGAGCATGAATTAAGCTTGGAGATGCTTGATACCTCTCCAACGTATCTATGATTTTTGATTGCTCCATGCTATATTATCTACTGTTTTGGACATTATTGGGATTTATTATCCACTTTCATATTATTTTTGGGACTAACCTATTAACCGGAGGCCCAACCCAGAATTGTTGTTTTTTGCCTGTTTTAGGGTTTCGAAGAAAACGAATATCAAACGGAGTCCAAATGGAATGAAACCTTCGGGAACGTGATTTTCTCAACAAACAAGACCCGGGAGACTTGGACCCTACGTCAAGGTACAGAAGAGGAGGCCGCGAGGTAGGGGGCGCGCCTACCCCCCTGGGCGCGCCCTCCACCCTTATGGCCCCCCTGTTGCTCCACCGACGTACTCCTTCCTCCTATATATACCTACGTACCCCCAAACGATCAGATACAGAGGCAAAAACCTAATTCCACCGCCGCAACTTTCTGTATCCACGAGATCCCATCTTGGGGCCTGTTCCAGAGCTCCATCGGAGGGGGCATCGATCACGGAGGGCTTCTAGATCAACACCATAGCCTCTCCGATGAAGTGTGAGTAGTTTACCTCAGACCTTCGGGTCCATAGTTAGTAGCTAGATGGCTTCTTCTCTCTTTTTGGATCTCAATACAATGTTCTCCCCCTCTCTTGTGGAGAACTATTCAATGTAATCTTCTTTTTGCGGTGTGTTTGTTGAGACTGATGAATTGTGGGTTTATGATCAAGTCTATCTATGAATAATATTTGAATCTTCTCTGAATTCTTTTATGTATGATTGGTTATCTTTGCAAGTCTCTTCGAATTATCAGTTTGGTTTGGCCTACTAGATTGATCTTTCTTGCAACAGGAGAAGTGCTTAGCTTTGGGTTCAATCTTGCGGTGTCCTTTCCCAGTGACAGTAGGGGCAGCAAGGCATGTATTGTATTGTTGCCATCGAGGATAACAAGATGGGATTTTCATCATATTGCATGAGTCTATCCCTCTACATTATGTCATCTTGCTTAAGGCGTTACTCTGTTTTTAACTTAATACTCTAGATGCATGCTGGATAGCGGTCGATGAGTGGAGTAATAGTAGTAGATGCAGGCAGGAGTCGGTCTACTTGTCTCGGACGTGATGCCTATATACATGATCATACCTAGATATTCTCGTAACTATGCTCAATTCTGTCAATTGCTCAACAGTAATTTGTTCACCCACTGTAGAATACTTATGCTCTCGAGAGAAGCCACTAGTGAAACCTATAGCCCCCGGGTCTATCTTTATCATATTAATCTCCTACTACTTAGTTATTTCCTTTGCTTTTTTACTTTGCCTTTATTTTACTTTGCATCTTTATCACAAAAATACCAAAAATATTTGCTTATCATATCTATCAGATCTCACTCTCGTAAGTGGCCATGTAGGGATTGACAACCCCTATTCGCATTGGTTGCGAGGATTTATTTGTTTTGTGCAGGTACGAGGGACTCGCGCGTAGCCTCTTACTGGATTGATACCTTGTGTTCTCAAAAACTGAGGGAAATACTTACGCTACTTTGCTGCATCATCCCTTCCTCTTCGGGGAAAACCAACGTAGTGCTCAAGAGGTAGCAGGATCCAAATATAATAGCAAAGCTCGCGATACATCAAGATCGTATCACATCAAGAACACGAGAGAGAGAGAGATCAAACACATAGCTACTGGTACATACCCTCAGCCCCGAGGGAGAACTACTCCCTCCTCGTCATGGAGAGCACCGGGATGATGAAGATGTCCACCGAAGAGGGATTTCCCCCTCCGGCAGGGTGCCGAAACGGGTCTAGATTGGTTTTCGATGTCTACGGAGGCTTCTGGCGGCAGAACTCCCGATCTATTGTGCTCCCCGATCGTTTTAGGGTATATGGAGATATATAGGCGGAAGAAGTACGTCGGGGGGCACGAGGGGCCCACGAGGGTGGAGGGCGCGCCCCCTACCTCGTGGCTTCCTCGAAGCTTCCTTGACTTGGACTCCAAGTCTCCGGGGTTGCTTTCCTTCCAAAAATAAGTTCCGTGACGTTTCAGGTCAATTGGACTCCGTTTGATTTTCCTTTTCTATGATACTCTAAAACAAGGAAAAAACAGAAACTGGCACTGGCACTGGGCTCTGGGTTAATAGGTTAGTCCCAAAAATAATATAAAAGTGTATAATAAAGCCCATAAACATCCAAAACAGAAGATAATATAGCATGGAGCAACCAAAAATTATAGATACGTTGGAGACGTATCAGCATCCCCAAGCTTAATTCCTGCTCGTCCTCGAGCAGGTAAATGATAAAAACAGAATTTTTGATGCGGAGTGCTACTTGGCATAATTTCAATGTAATTCTTCTTAATTGTGGCATGAATATTCAGATCCGAAAGATTCAAGATAAAAGTTCATATTGACATAAAAATAATAATACTTCAAGCATACTAACTATGCAATTATGTCTTCTCAAAATAACATGGCCAAAGAAAGTTCACCCCTACAAAATCATATAGTTTAGTCATGCTCCATTTTCGTCACACAAGAATGCTCTCATCATGCACAACCCTGATGACAAGCCAAGCAATTGTTTCATACTTTAGTAATCTCAAACCTATAAACTTTCACACAATATATGAGCGCGAGCCATGGATATAGCACTATGTGTGGAATAGAATATGATGAGGGGGTTATGTGGAGAAGACAAAAAAAGGAGAAAGTCTCACATCAACGAGGCTAATCGATGGGCTATGGAGATGCCCACCGATTGATGTTAATGCAAGGAGTAGGGATTGCCATGCAACGGATGCACTAGAGCTATAAATGTATGAAAGCTCAACAAAAAAAACTAAGTGTGTGTGCATCCAACTTGCTTGCTGACGAAGACCTAGGGCACTTGAGGAGGCCCATTGTTGGAATATACAAGCCAAGTTCTATAATGAAAAATTCCCACTAGTATATGAAAGTGACAAAACAAGAGACTCTCTATCATGAGGATTATGGTGCTACTTTGAACCACAAGTGTGGCAAAGGATAGTAGCATTGTCCCTTTTTTTATTTGGCCTTTCTCTTTTTTTTGGCCTTCCTTTTTTTGGGACAATGCTCTATTAATGATGATCATCACACTTCTATTTATTTACAACTGAAGAATACAACTCGATACTAGAACAAAGTATGACTCTATATGAATGCCTCCGGCGGTGTACCGGGATGTGCAATGACTCAAGAGTGACATGTATGAAAAATTATGAACGGTGGCTTTGGCACAAAAACGATGTCAACTACATGATCATGCAAAGCAATATGACAATGATGATGCGTGTCATAATAAATGGAACGGTGGAAAGTTGCATGGCAATATATCTCGGAATGGCTATGAAAATGCCATAATAGGTAGGTATGGTGGCTGTTTTGAGGAAGACATGAGGAGGTTTATGTGTGAAAGAGTGTATCATATCACGGGGTTTGGATGCACCGGCGAAGTTTGCACCAACTCTCAATGTGAGAAAGGGCAATGCACGGTACCGAAGAGGCTAGCAATGATGGAAGGGTAAGAGTGCGTATAATCCATGGACTCAACATTAGTCATAAAGAACTCACATACTTATTGCAAAAATCTACAAATCATCAAAAACCAAGTATTACGCGCATGCTCCTAGGGGGATAGATTGGTAGGAAAAGACCATCGCTCGTCCCCGACCGCCACTCATAAGGAAGACAATCAAATAACACCTCATGTTTCAAATTTGTTACACAACGCGTGCATGCTACGGGACTTGCAAACTTCAACATAAGTATTCCTCAAAATTCACAACTACTCAACTAGCACAACTTTGATATCACTATCTCCATATCTCAAAACAATTATCAAGTATCAAACTTCTCTTAGTATTCAATGCACTTATATGAAAGTTTTTATTATATTCCTCTTGGATGCCCATCATATTAGGACTAGTTTCATAACCAAAGAAAATTACCATGCTGTTTAGGAATCTCAAAATAATATAAGTGAAGCATGAGAGTTCATCTATTTCTATAAAATAAAACCACCATCATGCTCTAAAAGGATATAAGTGAAGCACTAGAGCAAATGACAAACTACTCCGAAAGATATAAGGGAAGATCAATGAATAGTCGAATAATTATGAAACTATGTGAAGACTCTCTAACATTTAATAATTTCAGATCTTGGTATTTTATTCAAACAGCAATCAAAACAAAATAAAATAAAATGACGCTCCAAGCAAAACACATATCATGTGGCGAATAAAAATATAGCTCCAAGTAAAGTTACCGATGAACGAAGTCGAAAGAGGGGATGCCTTCCGGGGCATCCCCAAGCTTAGGCTTTTGGTTGTCCTCGAATATTACCTTGGGGTGCCTTGGGAATCCCCAAGCTTAGGCTCTTGCCACTCCTTATTCCATAGTCCATCGAATCTTTACCCAAAACTTGAAAACTTCACAACACAAAACTTAACAGAAAACTCGTAAGCTCCGTTAGTATAAGAAAATAAATCACCACTTAAGTACTGTTGTGAACTCATTCTAAATTCATATTGGTGTAATATCTAATGTATTCAAACTTATCTATGGTTCATACCCTCCGATACTACTCATAGGTTCATCAAAATAAGCAAACAACACATAGAAAACAGAACCTATCAAAAACAGAACAGTCTGTAGTAATCTGAATCAAACGTATACTTCTGGAACCCCAAAAATTCTAAAATAAATTTCTGGACCTGAGGAATTTATCTATTTATCATCTGCAAAAAAATTAACTAAATAGCACTCTCCAAATAAAAATGGCAGCAATTCTTGTGAGCGCTAAAGTTTCTGTTTTTTACAGCATGATCACAAAGACTTTCCCCAAGTCATCCCAAAGGTTCTACTTGGCACAAACACTAATTAAAAGCATAAAACCACATATAAACATAGGATAGATGAATTATTTATTACTAAACAGGAGCAAAAAGCAAGGAACAAAAATAAAATTGGGTTGCCTCCCAACAAGCGCTATCGTTTAACGCCCCTAGCTAGGCATGATGATTTCAATGATGCTCACATAAAAGATAAGAATTGTAACAATAAAGAGAGCATCATGAAGAATATGACTAGCACATTTAAGTCTAACCCACTTCCTATGCATAAGGATTTTGTGAACAAACAACTTGTGGGAACAAGAATCAACTTGCATAGGAAGGTAAAACAAGCATAACTTCAAAACTTTAAGCACATAAAGAGGAAACTTGGTATTATTGCAATTCCTACAAGCATATATTTACCCCCCATAATAATTTTCAGTACCATCATGAATTATTAAACAATATAACCAGCACCTAAAGCATTCTTTTCATGATCTACAAGCATAGAAATTTTATTACTCTCCACATAAGCAAAATTCTTCTCATTTGGAATAGTGGGAGTATCATAAGAGACTCGAATACTATAAATTGTTTCCACATTAAAAGAGTAATGTTCAGAAAAGGGGTAATCATAATCATGACAAGTTTTATAAATATAATCGCTACTTTTTATAGCATAAGTATCATCACAATAATCATCATAAGTAGGAGGCATGCTATCATCATTATAAATTTGCATATCAAAACTTCGGAGACTAAAAATATCATCTTCATTAAACGTAGCATCCCCAAGCTTGGGACAAACATTAATTGAAGCAAATATATTCTCAAAAACATCATCTTCGTCAAACATAGCATCCCCAAGCTTGGGCCTTCTCATATCATAAGCATAATCACTCTCATCATTAATAGTATGGATAGCACCAATAGTATAGCAATTATCATATTCTTCCAAGCAAGTGCCAAAAAGATTTTCAAGATCATAAGAAGTATCATTATATTCCATAATTATATTTTCATGAGGCACAATAGTAATAGGAGCAGCACTATTTGGGGGAGATATCTTTTTACCTCTCTTCCTTCTTCTTTTCTTCTTCTTCACCATATCATGTGTAGGTTCAATCCTCTTTTTGGAGCTCCTTATTAATGAGATTGGTTGAATAGGAGGCTCCTCCTTGTTACCTGATTCATCATAAGAAATAATAGGAGGGTATTGGGAAGTCTCTTCCCTTTCATTATTATTCTCTTCATCTTCTATTTCTTTTCTTTTCTTTATGTAGTTGGCAATATAAGGATTTTCAATACAATTCACTGCACAACACATATAAATTTCCTCTAGATCAAAATGAAGAACTCTATCAAGGGAAAATTTCGGAATATCCTTAGGTATACGTTTCATTTCTTAATAACCCAAGAGCAAACTAAGTTCATTATGATGTGCAAGGGAAATCAAATCATTACAGTTTTTGGACACGATACGATCATGAAACAATTTGCATTGGGTACTAAAATGATCACGTTCATTGCAAAGTTCACAAGTATGGCCAAGAAAGTTTAAAATTTTAGCACAAGCATCTAGCCTTTCTTGCAACCATTTAGTTTCCAAGTACTTATGCCTCTTGCAATATCTATCTTCCCTATCTGGTGTGTACTTGCAAACCCAATATACCCCGCAAAAATCGACATGCTTATAAGAGATATTTTCATCATAACTAGTGCAATCATCATTAGCACTATGGATATTCAAGGAGTTCATACTAACAACATTGCAATCATGCTCATCATTCAAAGATTTAGTGCCAAACATTTTAATGCATTCTTCTTCTAACACTTTGGCACAATTTTCCTTTCCATCATACTTACGAAAGATATTAAGAAGATGAAGCGTATGAGGCAAACTTAATTCCATTTTTTGTAATTTTCTTTTATAAACTAAACTAGTGATAAAACAAGAAACTAAAAGACTCGATTGCAAGATCTAAAGATATACCTTCAAGCACTCACCTCCCCGGCAACGGCGCCAGAAAAGAGCTTGATGTCTACTACACAACCTTCTTCTTGTAGACGTTGTTGGGCCTCCAAGTGCAGAGGTTTGTAGGACAGTAGCAAATTTCCCTCAAGTGAATGACCTAAGGTTTATCAATCCGTAGGTGGCGTAGGATGAAGATGGTCTCTCTCAAGCAACCCTGCAACCAAATAATAAAGAGTCTCTTGTGTCCCCAACACACCCAATACAATGGTAAAATTGTATAGGTGCACTAGTTCGGTGAAGAGATGATGATACAAATGGTATATGGATAGTAGATAATAGTTTTTGTAATCTGAAAATATAAAAACAGCAAGGTAACGAATGATAAAAGAGAGCGTAAACGGTATTGCAATGTGTTGAAACAAGGCCTAGGGTTCATACTTTCACTAGTGCAAGTCCTCTCAACAATAATAACATAATTGGATCACATAACTATCCCTCAACATGCAACAAAGAGTCACTCCAAAGTCACTAATTGCGGAGAACAAACAAAGAGATTATGGTAGGGTACGAAACCACCTCAAAGTTTTTCTTTCCAATCAATCCGTTGGGCTATTCCTATAAGTGTCACAAACAGCCCTAGAGTTCGTACTAGAATAACACCTTAAGACACAAATCAACCAAAACCCTAATGTCACCTAGATACTCCAATGTCACCTCAAGTATCTGTGGGTATGATTATACGATATGCATCACACAATATCAGATTCATCTATTCAACCAACACATAGAACCTCAAAGAGTGCCCAAAGTTTCTACCAGATAATCACAACGAAAACGTGTGCCAACCCCTATGCATAGGTTCATGGGCGGAACCCGCAAGTTGGTCACCAAAACATACATCAAGTGAATCACGTGATATCCCATTGTCACCACAGATACGCTTGACAAGACATACATCAAGTGTTCTCAAATCTTTAAAGACTCAATCCGATAAGATAACTTCAAAGGGAAAACTCAATCCATTACAAGAGAGTAGAGGGGGAGGAGAAACATCATACGATCCAAATATAATAGCAAAGCTCACGATACATCAAGAACACGAGAGAGAGAGAGAGAGATCAAACACATAGCTACTGGTACATACCCTCAGCCCCGAGGGAGAACTACTCCCTACTCGTCATGGAGAGCACCGGGATGATGAAGATGTCCACCGAGAGGGATTGCCCCCTCCGGCAGGGTGCCGGAACGGGTCTAGATTGGTTTTCGGTGGCTACGGAGGCTTCTGGCGGCAGAACTCCCGATCTATTGTGCTCCCCGATCGTTTTAGGGTATATGGAGATATATAGGCGAAAGAAGTACGTCAGGGGGGCCACGAGGGTGGAGGGCGCGCCCAGGGGGGTGGGCGCGCCCCCTACCTCGTGGCTTCCTCGAAGCTTCCTTGACGTGGACTCCAAGTCTCCCGGGTTGCTTTCCTTCCAAAAATAAGTTTCGTGAAGTTTCAGGTCAATTGGACTCCGTTTGATTTTTCTTTTCTGCGATACTCTAAAACAAGGAAAAAACATAAACTGGCACTGGGCTCTGGGTTAATAGGTTAGTCCCAAAAATAATATAAAAGTGTATAATAAAGCCCATAAACATCCAAAACAGAAGATAATATAGCATGGAGCAATCAAAAATTATAGATACATTGGAGACGTATCACGCCCCACACTCCCCTTGCTGCCCTCTATTTCCACTAAGGCCCATGTAGGCCCATTAAGCCCCCCGGGGGGTTCCGGTAACCCCCCGGTACTCCGGTATATGTCCGAAACCTTTCTGGTGTGCGAACATAGTCGTCCAATATATCGAACTTTACGTCTCAACCATTTCGAGACTCCTCTTCATGTCAGTGATCATATCCGGGACTCCAAACTACCTTCGGTACATCAAAACACAAAAACTCATAATACCGATTGTCACCGAACTTTAAGCGTGCGGACCCTACTGGTTCGAGAACTATGTAGGCATGACTGAGACACACCTCTGGCCAATAACCAATAGCGGGACCTGGATGCTCATAATGGCTCCCACATATTCTACGAAGATCTTTATCGGTCAAACCGCATAACAACATACGTTGTTCCCTTTGTCATCAGTATGTTACTTGCCCGAGGTTCGATCGTCGGTATCTTAATACCTAGTTCAATCTCGTTACCGGCAAGTCTCTTTACTCGTTCCATAATACATCATCCCGTAACTAACTCATTAGTTAAAATGCTTGCAAGGCTTATTGTGATGTGCACTACTGAGTGGGCCCAGAGATACCTCTCCAACAATCAAAGTGACAAATCCTAGTCTCGAAATACGCCAACTCAACAAGTACCTTCGGAGACACCTGTAGAGCACCTTTATAATCACACGGTTACGTTGTGACGTTTGGTAGCACACAAAGTGTTCCTCCGGTAAACAGGAGTTGCATAATCTCATAGTCATAGAAACATGTATAAGTCATGAAGAAAGCAATATCAACATACTAAACGATCAAGTGCTAAGCTAACGGAATGGGTCAAGTCAATCACATCATTCTCCTAATGATGTGATCCCGTTAATCAAATGACAACTCATGTCTATGGCTAGGAAACATAACCATCTTTGATCAACGAGCTAGTCAAGTAGAGGCATACTAGTGACACTCTGTTTGTCTATGTATTCACACATGTATCATGTTTCTGGTTAATACAATTCTAGCATGAATAATAAACATTTATCATGATATAAGGAAATAAATAATAAATTTATTATTGCCTCTAGGGCATATTTCCTTCATACGTAATGCACGTCGTGCCGCCATCTCCTCCTTTGTGGAGAGTTGCATGGGGCAGACGATGTCGTCGTGGCAGCAGGAGTGGTCTCATAAGTAGCTTACGACACCATGCATGTTACTTATGAAGAGGAGTCTAAAGTCAAATCTATTGAACTTATTCCACTAGTACTTGGAGATGGCTTAATTATACGAGTGTAGTGATTCGGTGCCCAGACTCATCTGCACCCGGTCAGAAAATAATTCACAAAAAATTTAAAACAAAAAAATCCTTTTTTTTCTTGGTAGATAATTTATTTTATGAGGTCCGCTCCAATTTTTAGATCATTTGGACATCTTAGTAGCTCTCAGCAAAAAAGACAAATCAGCCATAACAGTACATGAGTAGTAAATTTTTTTACAGACCCCCGTTTTTGCCGAGAGCTGCTCAGATGTCCAAATGATCTGAAAATTGGAGAGGCATAAAATTATCTACCATGCAATTTTTTTGAATTTTTTGGAATTTTTCTAGTATTTGTTTTGATTTTTTCTTCAGCGCTGTTGCACATCAGCCTGAGCTCAGAAATGGATATTCATAATTATACATCTTATTCATGTTGATTGTTTATAATCCTAGTTTTTGGAGAAACATTTTTTGTCTCTATAATAGATGACATTGATATGTGTATTTTAAATGTACTATTAAGTTAACCCCAGCTGTGTGAAGAGGCGTGACAACTTATGTTTTCTTTATAAAAAAGTTGTGTTATGGTACAATTAAGATGTAAGGGAAGTGTGAAATAATGAGACCTCAACAAAATCATGATCTCGTCAATAAAAAGTGTGACAGTTCCTAATTAAGATGCAACAAATATTATTGAGAATAATGAACGAAAATCACACTAATGGCATTTCTATGATTCAGATGCAACCAGTCTTATTTAAAAGTGTGAATGGAAATGTCACTAATCTTCTAACTATTTATTATCATGTTTATGTGTAGTTACCCTCTTGTGAACAATAGAAGCACATATTAATGCTAAAGTGGCAAGTTTGCTTATCTATGTGGACTGTGACACTAATGTGTCATGTGGCCTATGATTATATTTCTACCCAACATTGTTTCTAATTATGTGGCACACTTCATTAAGTTCTTATGTGTCTTCTGCCCTATGGTGTAGCAGATTAGAACCAAAATGTATGCTTGTTAAAGCATTGTACCATAGAGCACGATATATGTTCACAAGAATAAAGTAATAACGGGATCTCGGAGCCTATGAACACATATTTTTAGGAGAAGTGATCTTGAGTACTAGCTATCGTTGACATCTTTTGTTCCTATGTGGATTAAGGACTATGAAAATTCTAATGCAACAACAAGTGTTGAACCTCGATCTTTTGGTGTGATAAATAATGTGTGTGGACGTTCATATTCTTCTAAATAAGTGTTCACCAAGTGTTGATCCTCGATCTTTCAGGGTGGGCGTCTCATTCTAAATGAGATGTCACACGCACCTCTCTTATTGATAGCATATCATAGACAAAATAAGTGTGACAGTTCCTAATTAAGATGCACCAAATCTTATTTAGAAGAATGAACGAAGTCACACTAATGGCATTTCTATGATTCATATGCAACTAGTCTTATTTTAAAGTGTGAATGGAAATCTCACTAATGTTCTAACTATTTATTATCTCTTGTGAACAATAGAAGCACACATTAACGCTAAAGTGGCAAGTTTGCCTATCTATGTGGATTGTGACACTAATGTGTCATATGGCCTATGATTGTATTTCTACCCAACATTGTTTGTAATTGTGTGGCACACTTCATTAAGTTCTTGTCTATCTTATGCCCCGCGGTGTAGCAGATTAGAACCGAAATGTATGCTTGTTAAAGCATTATACTATAGAGCATGATATATGTTCACAAGAATAAAGTAATCACATGGTCTCGGAGCATAGGGACAATTTTGTTTAGGATAAGTGGTCTTGAGTACTAGCTATCGTTGACATCTTTTGTTCCTATGAATCGGTGGATTAAGGACTATGAAAATTCTAATGCAACACCAAGTGTTGAACCTCGATCTTTCGGTGTGATAAATAATGTGTGTGGATGTTTATATTGTTGGGAAATGTAGTAGAAAACAAAAAACCCGCACCTACAATCACCCAGGAACAATATGAAGATGCATAACAAGTTGAGATCAACGATCGTTACCGACTCCGGAGTGCAGCGGAAGAAGATGAGTTGGTGTGGATCATACTTGGAGTCCCTCGAACGTCGATGACGATCCCACGAATCACCCTCGAACAGAAGACCGAAAGCATGGCATCTCTACTTGGTTGCAAGTGTACAGTCTTCATGATCCGGCAGTGCTTCGCCGTTCAGAGCTAATCGTCGCCAGAGAATTAGAGAAAAGAGATTAGAACCACACGGGGCTTCTAATTATGAGGATAAGAGGAGTCTAGGGCTAGCCCTAATTAGTCGATTAGGACCAACTAGAACTAGTAGTGGATGAACTAGAGAAGGCTCCAAAACTTGTGTATCTCCAAGGACAAAATCCTCTAGTATATAACTATATATAGGTTCCAAGGGGAGGGAGGGGCTGCCACCAAGGAGGGAAAGGCCTTCCTTCGGGCGCCGGCCAGGGGAGGAGGAGTTGGACTCCTCCCCCACACTAATTCGGCCTCCTTCCTTGAGGAAGGGGGCACTTTCCCACTTGGACCTTTTTGGCACAAGTTGCCTTTCACCACTTGGCCTTTTAAGCTCTGTTGATATTAAATTACATATATAAATATTCTAAATATTTTCAGGCCATTAAATATATAATTTAAGATCCTGGAAACATTTTTCACATATATATATATATATATATATATTTAGCGGTAATACCCAGTATTACCTGATATTCACCGAAACCCTTCCCGTGACCCTGAAACGCTTTCGAGTCCTCTCAAAACTATTCTGAATATTCATGAAAAAATTCCACAAATATACTCTCATGACTCCCGTCCTACTAACACTCGGCAGAATGTGATTGCCTTAAGCCTGTGACCCTATAGGTTCAGTAACTCATAGACATGAACAAAACCGTTCGTTCAAAGACCGACTGCGAGACCATGGACATCCGTATTGATCCCTATGAGCACACGAATGATATTCGAGTGAACCTTTGGTTATCATATGATGTTCCCTTTCCTTCGTGATACTTCACAAAACTCGGGATGCATCGGTATCCTCCTGAGTCATCACCATGCTCACTATACCGAAATCCTTGTTACCGGTTTTGTTCTTCTTTCATGTTATTTTGTTCCGGCATCCCATGAAAAAGCCACCTGGGTCTGGCCAGACGATGATCAATGCCTTCACATCGAGAGGGCCCTAAAAATATCTCTTCATCATTGGAGGAGCAAATCCCCTCTCGAGCTATCCGGTCACTTGTCAAACTTTTCGTTGAACCTGTAAGTTGTCGTTATGATCACCGTGTTACAGGTGACATTTGAGCAACCCCATAGCCTCCCTTTTCTTTTTTATGTAATGTCAATACGATTTCATTTGTGTTCATGTTCACACGATAAGAAGTAACCGTGATACTCTCATAGTCTAAGGAGCAATATCACACGTTAACACTCCGTGTTATTACAATTGAATACAGACGATACTAATCCAATTCACAAGAAACAAGTTTGGATCATTTCAATATGATCGTTCTTCCAACGTCATAATCTCAGTATTGTTTTAGGACTATCGTTACACTTAAAGATATCTAAGATCCGGAAACATGATCACCAACAACACTTGAGCTAGTCCTAGAGGCACGACTAGAAACCTTTTATTTAACCGTTTATCATTCCACACGTGCATATAATTTTTCCACTAAATCGCATATTTCACAATCATAGCATTTATAGCATAGAATATAAACTCTATACTTATGAATACGAAAATATAATAATACAAATATTATTGCCTTTAGGGCATATTTCCAACATATATTAGTGGTTTGTCACCATATAAGATGAAGAATATGAGCTCTGGAACTTCATAGAGTTTTCTGAATAAGTCAAATATGGTAGGCTATAAATGATTTACAAAAACAAATGTTACTATGAGGAAAATTTCAAAAGGTTGGAACAAATACTTGTAGCCGAAGTGCCGAACAACTCATAATAAAGTTAGAAAACAGTTATTATAATGACATGTTTTTCTCCCATTTGGAATTAGGAATTTTCACGGCGCTTGTGTTATCCTTATGTGATGTTATTATGTTGAATTATTAATATTTTTTACGTAACTCCAGCAGGGGGTTTATTATCATGAAAGGAAGGCAATGTAAGGCATGTTGTCTTTTTTTAAAAAAGGGCGCTTTTATTACTTAAAGGGTTTAAGCATTACACCCAATCTCTGTATAATTAAGATGCACAAAATCAACAAAGTCCTCACACCAAGCCAAAATAAAAGAAAAAGGCGAAATATAAAAAAAGTGTGCCACATATTTTCCGCCCGCGGCTGGACGTGCGTTTGGTTTGCTCCCGATGTTTCGGATCTCAACCAAAATTTTGGTCGCGCAGTCATATTTCCGCCCGCGGCTGGCGATTCCCGTGGGGGTAGAATCCCTCGCTAATAAATTGACATGCCCACGATTTGGCAAGGCCAATGCAGGCACAATCTAAACAGCCCCTAATTGTATTAAGACTCATCGGGGTATAGGTCAACAAGAGTACAAGTACTATTTTTGATTGCATACATGGAAGAGTGCGAAAGAAACACATTGTGCACTAGGACTCTCACCTGATACTAAAGTTAAGCACACCAAGGTTGAACACTTTGATGCTATCAAAGGAACCATGTAAAACTAACTAGAACTTGAAGGCACACGATTGATGCACCTGCCCATCTTCAGATTGTAGAGTCATGAGAAGAAATCTTGATAGTCAGAGAGAAGAAATTTATAGTACACACACATCTTGGAGCATGCACTGTTTAGTGTACATACTCGATTAAGGCCCTGAGATGCACTTCTTACATACACAAAAAATTATGGAATGATATTGATCAACTCAAACTAAGAACTTGAGGTGGTGTGAACAAAACAACATCCGATATGGTCTCTTTGCATTCTCTTTATTCATGGGAGGTCGAGCGAGTTGATTCATTTTTAGTGGAGGAAATAGATTATGTGTTATTTCATATTTAGTTTTAGTTTTGGGTCACGACTTGCAAAAAAGGCATGTCACAGGTTCTAGCCCATATACACACATAACATTTTTAATTTTAATTTTTTGGTACACCACTACATAATCTGTAAGGGGTTTTATTTTTACTTTTTTTTTTAGTTTAAGGACTGTGGATTCAAGCACATAAACCGCGAGGCCTATCAACGACATTCAATCATGTTTAGAGCCTCGCCAGCTCGGCAAACATGACCGACATGGCTACAAAACAACACGCTATGACTAGTCATTAGTCTGTCACATTTCGTCACCCCTCAGAGAGTTTGCACCTGCACACAACATACACTCAAGGTTTGTGACCTGCACGGGTTTTAATTGAAAGAACACGTGCGAACCAAATTAGGAGTTTAAGTCCTAGTTTTGTTACAAGTGCTGGCACTTTTCTAGATTTATTTTAGACGTTTTGATGATGTGCTTTTAGTGAAGAAATGACGTTTCCGTCGATCACAAATGCATATGTGACGACTTTGTCAATCTTAAAATAGCGTGCCGTTTCAGTCTTTTGAAGATACTCATAGACATAAAATGTATGGATGTGTTCATAGAAATAAGGGCAAGTGCATGTTTCTATGGACCAATATTGTGTATGTATTTACCATTAATACTACATTCACGGGCTCATTAGAGGCCTTTTACATGATAATCCTTCTAAACTCTCCACCACCCTCTGATTTTTTGGGTGGGCCCCTATTCTAATCTTTTTTAATTAAATTAGCGTAGCTAGGATATTTACTATGTTAACACGATACAGATACAAGCGCTCATACACATACGTGCATACACTCATTCTTTATGAACGCACACATATTTTACCTTTATGAAAACCTTCGAGAGACTAAGTCGGCATGTAAACACTATAAACCCTGACGGGCTGGGTGCCTCGGTACCACTGTCCATCTAACCATCCACCCATATATTCTTAGTTCCCAGTGTGTTAGTATGTTAAAGAAAACTGAAAGAACACATCAAAATCAAAAAAGAAAAACTCGAAACCACGGTTTACTTCAACCTTGCTCACCCCGTGCGGCTGCATCGCCCGCCGGCCGCCGCCTCTGCTGCACGCGGCACGCGTGCCCCGCCGCCGCCCTCCCCTGTTCCCCTCTCCCCACCTACTGGTTGCTCCGCCTCCACGTGACCGCGTCGTTCCGCCTCGGCCTAGGCAGTGTTCTCCCCCTCCGGCCAGTTCCCGCCTCCGCTTCGACCGGCGGACTCCTGCCGCCGCCGACCTCGTGTAACGCTGGGTCGAGATTGATGCTCGCCGAGTCACGCAGCGACGCAGGCGCAACCGCGGCCTGCTCTCGCAGCTCGCCTACTCGTGGCTCCTGGGTAATTTCTAAATTTGATGCACTGAACTAAATAGAAGATGCTTATGTCAGTATGTTTAGTCCTAATTCTGGTACTGGTTCTCTAAAAAAATTCCGGTGCTGGCAATGTCAGATTTCTAAATAAATTGATGCATTTTGTTATCAATTTCATTTCTTGTTATAGAAATAGAAGATGAAGATATATTCATTGTGCAATCCAGCCATATCTTTTTTCTGCTTTCAGTGAGGCATTTTTTTGAGGTAGTTATAAGCGCTTAGCTTTTGGCCTGTGGTTTGCTCCAAATCCCACTGGTCGTACCTGCATTAGCGTTTCCACACAGCTTACTGTGCCGATCATATTTAAAATAGAATTTCCTTTATTGTAGTTTTTTTCCTTGATTCTAGCTCATGTTGAGTCTAACATAAACATAGGTAAGTAAAATGTCCCTTCAGTTCCTTAAGTTGTGCGGTGCACTCACTTTAGTCCTGGTACTCTAAATTCACATATTTGGACCCCCTAAACTTGCTAAAGCGGTGTGCCTTGGCCAAAAACTGCTTACAATAACACTGACCATGGCCAATCACGCGAGGGGTTGACCGTGCCACTTGGTTATGTGCTCACTAACAGTGAACCCCGTGTTCATGCATGTGTATCCGTGACTCCGTGTGCAAAATAGGTGATTTGTGCCTGCCCTTGAACGGTGCTTCACAGAACTATTCTCCGTCACACTGTCACCATGTTGCTACAAAACTGTATTTATCCTTTTGTACAGTATAGACAGGGGTCGAGCCAGTATATATGCATGGGGTGTGTAGGGAGGGGGGTGTTAGGGGTCAGCTGGTCATGGCTACTGTGAGGCTTAAACAGTCGTCACAATCTGTCAGATTTGAAAATTTTACAAGCCATTAAAATTCAGGTTGAAGAAATTCAAAGCGAGAATTTCTAGTGATATTATCATCAATATTTGTTGTGCAGGGCCCTGAGCGTGTGTTTGATGAATTGACTAAGGCGCTGAAAGATCCTGCAGATTTTGTTGATTTTGATCTGCCATCTGCGTTGAAAGAATGGAAGCTAGGCTACTATATACCAATTAAGCGGAGTATCCTTGCCAATCATTTCTTGAAACCTATCTACTTCTCGAGTTTTCAGAGCAGCAATCATGTGCACCATTGCATGATTCAGTTTAGTAAAGTGTCGGGTTGAAGTTTCCATATTCTGTTATGTTGTGAAGTACGATTCATCATATCTTTCAATGTATTTCACCTGGCAATCTGGATTTGTGATACACCTATAACTGTAATGTGACATGCAAGGAAATCTGATAACATAGTCTTTGAAGTAGAAAGCAACATGGTATGGGAGTGTTTTTATGTTTTGCAATAATGTGCTTACAAGGATGCATCGCAAAATGGCTTAATGTATTGTTGGTTCTCTCATTTGCCCCCCCCCCCCCCCACCCTATGATTAGGTATATAAAGTTTTCATTGCCCATTTACACTCTCATGATGTGAACTTCTAATCTGCACATGATAATCATATTTTTTTACATTATTGATGTCCTTAATTCTGCAAAGATGTTTATCTTACTAAGAAGCGGGTTGAAGATGATGGCATTTTTTGTTCTTGCTCCCTTTCTTCTGGATCACCAGTTGCTTGTGGAAAAGATTGCCAATGCGGGTACCTCTCTCTCTCTCTCTCTCAGGCACGCAAACACAAGTGCGCATAATATAATTGCTTCGTACTCTGTAAGAAAAATACATTCTTGGCTATTTGATTAATGCACTTGTAAAATTCAGTATTGTCGAGAAAAGAACAATTCTGAACCGCTATTTTATTGGTGCAGGATGCTGTTCTCTTGTTGTTCATCAAACTGTAAATGTGAGAACGATTGTGCCAATAAATCATTCCAGCTCCGACCTTTGTTCAAAACAAAATTGATTAAGGTATGACCTATTCAAATTTTCATAATTAGTGAGTCTGGAAGAATTGGCCATTTAAGGGGAAAATTGAGGACTGAGAAGGAACACTGTGATTGCTATATATGGCCCTATAATGCAATATCTGAATATAATCTATTTTTACTGCACGCGCCTTGAATAGAATGTGTTCTAGTTTCTATGTTGTATCGTAAGGGGACTGTGGGTTCCTTATTTTATAATAGGATTAGAGGAGCCATATTCATTAAGAATATTCTTCCGGGTTGTCTAATCTTCAATAATGCAAAGTATATAGCACTGAAACCAACCTACAAACTTCGTCTCACTGTCAAAAGCCCAGCAAGGACCTCTACCACCAACTTTATAGAAATAAACAGCTTTGGGTCTGCCAACAACTAAATCCTGCATGGGTAAAAATGAACAAAATAAGGTTTGCATTGGAGCAATATAAAATCCTAACAGCAAATATCGAGGAAAACATGGGTAGGTCTGTAGTAATTTGAGTGACTGGCCGTGGATTGACAATAGTAGCTAAAATTTCGTACATTTTGTAGACTTATTTAGTTTCAGTGACCAGGGTGGAGATCTTGTAGAGTTTTTTTAGTAGCAGAGTAGCGGCTGAGTAGAACAACTATACTGTATCAAGAGCCTATTTCGTCAATGCCCATCAATTACCTCAGAATGGTGTCTTGCCACGGCCAACAGGGGATGGTGCTAGGTCACACAGTTTGTGACAAATAATACTGTTTGTACATAATGTGATTCTAACAGACGGGCTAACCGAACTTGCCATGTTATTCCTGGTACACTGCTGTCTGGTTGCAAACTTTTAACCTTCCAATAAGACTTGTTAGGATGGCTATAAAACATTAATACGGTGTTAGAGATCGTATTCTTTAGAACAATTAGCCTTCTCTTAGCTTTCCCTGGAGTGAAACAATTTCTTTCTTTCTCCTCTCTTGCTTCGGTAGATAATTAAATATCATGACGAAGAACACCCCATTGTACATGCCGTAGCGAGCAATCTTCCATATTGTAACAGTACCATCTGCTCTTGGAGCTATTCAATTAAATTATTCCGCCCATTTAATGAGCTAAATACCGGTGGCCACACTACCTCCAGACAGCCATTCATGATCTGTTAATCTTGCTTCGGCATTGCTTCATGCATTATTGGTCTGATTGAAATGGCCACGGTCGGTCATTCCTTTTTTTGTTGACTGATAAGCACTCACGAATCTGAAATATGCTTTGGGAACAAAAATCATCACATACACACACGAAAAGTAAAAAACAGATGTTGCCTCTTAAAGAATAAGCTGTTTTTTCGGGGAGTCGTGACAGTTAGTCATGTATATTACATCCATAAAAATGGATAATAATTACAAAATACTAAGAATCAAAAGTATATTACTGAGAAAGGATGGAATAAGGCAGTACAATCTTAACACTCAAGTACTCCAATACAGTATGACAATCCTAAAAAAAAACAGCATATACGATCCTCACTAAACAGAGTCTTCACCAAAACTGAATAGTCCGATTATGTAGCGAAGCTTCTATCACCAGCATCTGCCAAAACTGGAACTATGTACCTGTGGGTACAAATCAACGACATTAGTCACTGCGCCGTTTGATCGGTCGCCCGACCTACAGGCCAGATGCATTATATTGAAGGATGGAAACATTATGTACACGTTTTACAGCATAAGCATTGGACAGCAAGGAGTTTAAGACAGCACCCTCTCTCATCTACTTCACAATCGATCATCCCTGCGTAAACATGGAGCCTGAAGACCAAAAACGGAATAAACAACGGGAACCTGCTATACACATATGGCGTGGCTTATCTAATCGTACCCAGGGAACTTGTTGCCGAGATTTTGTAGCACAGGAGGCACGTTTTACAGCATAAGCATTGGACAGCGAGAAGTTTAAGACAGCACCCTCTCTCATCTACTTCAAAATCGATCATCCCTGCGTAAACATGGAGCCTGAAGACCAAAAACGGAGTAAACAACGGGAACCTGCTATACACATATGGCATGGCTTATCTAATCGTACCCAGGGAACCTGTTGCTGAGATTTTGTAGCACGGGAGGTGGGAGGTGCTGTGAGCCTGTGACAGCTGATACCTACATCCAGGTGTTAGGTTGATTGAACGAATAATTGAGAAACAAATACAGAAAAGTTGCATGAACTTAGAACTTTAATTTGCTTGCTTGTAAGTCCACGACCAATGAGCAAGTCAATAGCAGCAACGATGACCCCATGTAAAGGAATATAAGTTAAATACATCGTTGTATTTATGTGTAAGTATACCAGCTGTTCTGCTTACATGGACCAATCTATAACTTCTATTTCTCTCTTTCGTTACTGAAATAAAGCATATTTGAACTCTCAAACTGCAATCTGCTCAGGTACAATGACTTCTCTTATTTCTTTCTTGAGGATACTAGTAAATAAACGAAGTGGTTGGTAGCAACATAAAATGAAACATAAAAAATTTTAGCTTAAAGAAAATCGCCAAATGTTTGAAGTTAGTAATTTTGACAGTACAACTTGAATGAGTCAAGCCGCTTTCTTGAGGCAGTTGTTTGTGACCTGATCTGCCATACATGGTGCAATTCTGTCTAACCACAACTATATGTCAAGACTTTTGCATGTTAGGTACACCAATGGGGCTCTCCTGTTCCCGGTAGAAAATTCCTCTAGTAGGCTTTATTGGTTGGCTGGAATTCTTCCCACGGATTTTTTTTCATAGGGATAGGGATCTTCTATTTCAACCACAGTAGGGGTAACTGTGTATTGGGGGATGAACCCTGTGAAGCAGGGGCAGGGATGTTCCTCTCCCTGTCCCTATCTGGCTTTCCAGGTCCCTGTGGTTCAAAACAGTTAAATACTTGCAGCCAATGGTCTGAACTCCCAATGCCAAGCCGCCTCAGTTTCCTTGACATCAAGTTTGTGCGTCCTTGACTTGCCTGGCCGTCCTTTTTGTCCTATGTGACTCTGCTGAAGTGATGCTAGCAGCTCAAATCCACCACTGCAAGGCCTATTCACCCCACAGGTGCCTGCTGGCCCCTTCTATTCTCCTCTCCCAAAACCTGCTGCTGTCGGCGCCTCCAACAGTGGCCATGCCCTCCTCTGACTTCCAATTCTTTCCACTGCACGCTCTTGATTCTGGTGAGTTGTAATATTAGTCTGTGCAGCTAACCAGTTACTTGTCCGTATGCGACCTAATTTTTGTTTCGTTGTTACCTTAGGGGATACAAACAGAGGAAAATATGCTTGACTTACCATATTTGGCTATATCCTATACATACATGTCGAATCTGTGTGCAGACAACTGCTGCTACATTTGCCTTGTTCACCAGGACCTTCTTAACTAGATTTGTGTCATTTTCTTGGTTATATGTACTCTGGTGATTTTACCGTTCTAGACATTTGTTTCTATAGTCAGTATTGCATCGTTGTCCCTAGGTCAATTTATGATACTGTGTTGTCTGGTATTGTTTTTCCTTATGATGTTACGTTACATACAATGTTTTTCCCTATTTTGTATTTCTATCTGGAACTTATATATAATTCAGAGATCTCTTAGGAACCCCATTAATTATCCCTGTACTCCATATCTGATCTGGCCCTTATATATGCATGTTTCATAGAGATTATATGTATGTTAGCAAAATATCCAACACATAGTCGCATTCTGTGCACAACTGGCCCTGCACCTTAAACCATGGCAAATCCCTTTATGAAACTTTCTTTATCTTGTGAGGCAGTATATTCTTCTTCATGCAGTAACTCAAGCAATACTTCAACATTGAATACTTTACAATTTGCAAAATTAAATGCGAGGAGGAAAGTATGCTCTTATGTGTTAATAAGTCTACAGAGAATCTAAGCAAGTTGTTTCATGTTTCATATTTTTTGAAGCGTAGCCAATCATTATTATTTGATGACCATTTTCTAGGTTTCGTTGTAAGTGGTGCATAAATTTAATTGTTTCATAAAATGTTTAATTGGTGTGTATACATATTTTTCACTTCCTAACAGTTCCCTAAAGACTGTTATATTCTAGACAGAGAAATGTGGCTTTGGATTGATAGCCGAGGACGAAATAAAGAAAGGAGAATTTGTTATAGAATATGTAGGAGAAGGTAAGGGTTTGTTGAAATCTATTTTGAGCAAGTAAATGAAATGCAGACAAATGCAGTATTATATATTATGATGGTTACTCACATTGTACACTGGGCGATCAAACTAATATCCATATATCTTGCATCGATTTTGTAGTCATTGATGACAGAACTTGTGAGGAAAGACTATGGAAAATGAAGAGACAACGTTACACTAACTTCTATCTTTGTGAGGTCAGTAGTAATATGGTCATTGATGCAACAAACAAGGGGAACAAGTCCAGGTTCATCAATCATAGCTGTGAACCAAACACAGAGATGCAGAAATGGTTAGTTATATTGTGCTGCTTATTCTATATCCATGCGGATGACCCTGATATTTGCTACTGGTATCATGTTATTTCAGGACTGTAGATGGAGAGACCAGAGTTGGAATTTTTGCTCTTCGTGACATAGAGAAAGGGGAGGAGCTGACCTATGACTATAAGTATGTTCATTCAGGTTCCTGGTTACTTTATAAGTTTTTTTTTCATTATAATTTTTTTTGTTTCACCCACCTTGCTTTATCGCATCGTGTACACAAAACTGTTGCTGTTTCTAATCTCTGTCCTTTTTTACAGATTTGTCCAGTTTGGAGCAGATCAAGATTGTCATTGTGGATCTTCAAACTGCAGAAAAATGGTTGGCACGTCTAAGTCGGTCAACTCGTTTGTTCTCCACAATGGCAACTCAGCAAGCTCACAAGATCAGCACGACATGAAGAAAAGAAAGACAACCTCAGATAATTGTATTGGGGAGATCATCCGTTTATGGGATCGACGGGACAAAATGTATGCCTTCACAGCTTCAAATCTGGTTGATGGTGTTAGATATCCTTTTATCTGTCGTTTTCAGTTCCCGGTCTGGTTTAACCCCTTGTCTTTCAATATTCTGCCTTTCAGGTATGTCCCAGCAGTTGTACATGACTATGATGAGTACACTGGAATGCATACCGTGAGTATTTTAACAGATGATTTTTACATGATATCTAATGAGCAATTTATATATTATTTGTTTTGGTTCAGTTACTGCTTGATGAAGAAACTACTGAAAATTTTGATATGAGAGAGGAAGACTGGGACTTCCTACCGGTACGACACTCTTAGTCACTAAACTGGTTGATTTGGTTTGTCTTTTGAAGCTTTTGGGTTCTGTCATACCTTACTTGCAAGCGTCTGCTTCACATTTGCTACCAAAGTCAGTAAAACATGATTGGATTTTTTCTTTGATGTTTAAATAACAGTCGGATTACTCATATTTACGTAGGCATAGCACCTTTCAATCGTAGAACTGCATTGAAGGTCGATACCGAGCATTTTCAATCCTCACTTTATTGCATATAGCATTGTTACCATACCTGTTTTGGATGGGCTTGTCTCATTTCCTCCAGACAAGGCGCCTGCTCATTTGATCTTATCTTTTTACAGCGCCCAGAAGATCCAGAAGAAGACTGAATATTGAAGGTTACACTGATGACTACTTATAACATAGTGCTATTTCATGTTCGGACCCTTCTTTTGTACTACTGGCTGTTGTTAAAATTTGCATTTTTATTGTTCATCCTGTTAATTTTCTTTTCTATTTCAGTTATTTTTACATGTTGTATAAGTGCATTGAGAATATGTATTCATACGGTGCAATAGGATATTGTTTTACTTCTGTAGGGGTGCATGTGCTGTTTGGAACTATTAAGATGTAGTGTGTGTTTGGTTTGAGCCAAAGTCAAGCCCACTAAAAACTTGGCTAGCCAAAATATTGACCAAGGTTTTCGTTGCCTTCTGGCCGACGCTGGTAAAAAAAGTGAACTGGAGTAGGCAAAGTGGCATGGGCATGCAAATTTCGAACTGTCTTAAAATACCCGTAGTTGAGATTTGAACCAACTAGTTGCTGCGGGAATCAGTTGCAATATATTTCGATGATATTTGATTGCGTGGAATATAAATATTTGGATTAGTAACACGTGACCAAAATAAAAATGTATATGACTTGGTTGTAAAATATTTATTGGATATAAGTAGAATAATAGAATGAAAAATATTTTCCCATACATGGTTGCATGTAGTGGTTGGTTTTTTCCCATGCATGGTTGCATGTAGTGGTTGGTATTTTCCCATGGATGGTTGCATGTTGAGGTGGTTCTTATCCCATTCATAATTGTACGGTGATGTGGCATGCTTGCATGTTGAGATAAATAAGTTAATGCGGATGAATCTCTTAAGTATATAGGATTCTTATGGAAAGATCACTTGATTTCCCAAAGTAGGCTATGTTTGGATAGGGGTGATTTTATATGGATTTATTTTTGGACTCCTTAGGATTTGAAACAAAAATACCACTATCAGACCTTCTATTTTTTCTTAGTTGGATGCCTTGTCTGACGGATGTTTCTCTATCGTGTGCAGGATCCTTATGTTTCTGTGTACTGACAGGATACATCCAGCTGATTCCCATCTCAGCTGAACCTGTCACTACCATTGTAGACAAATCATCACTGGGCAAGTGCTTGGTGCAACCATCCACCCTCAAACCAGATTTTTTTTCAGTGTGCTCCCACCTTGTAAATTAGATTTCCGTCCTCAAATTAGATTGTTTTTTCTTTCCTGCACTCTCCGGTTCCACTCTCAAAACAGATTATTTTTCCCTGCATTATCAACCCATCTCAAATGAGACTTATTCTACTGGGTCACAGTTTTGTTCTGTTGTCCTGCATGTGTCATTATTGGCTTGTTGCTTTGGGAGTGAACTTTACAGCAGATGTGATATCAGTAATTGTCGAAGAAGCACCTGTCCCTGAAAACACCGTCTTCCTAGAATTGGCAGTTTTACCTTATGTGAGAGAACATTGCCCATCTGAAGCAAATACTGTTATTTGCACCAGAAGTTTCTTTTTACCTAGCCGCCCAGATACGTTTGATGCAAGTTCTATCGAATTCTCGCAATGTGGAGAAATATATCTACGTAAATATTTCCTGCAAGCCGATGTCGAAGAAATCATCACAATCAGTGAGTCCATGTCTTGGAGATGATGGCTGGCTTGGGAGCCGGAGCGCAACGGTGTACTCTTGGTCTGGAGCGCGTATCCCCTAGGGCTTGACCACGTCTTTGATCATCTCCTGTTGCGGTGAGCCCGGCACGGGACAACCGTCCGGGCTTTCTTATGGAGGTGCCTAGCTCTTGCTAAGGTTCATATATTTGTGTGGCGCCTTGTAACCAATCCCTTGCCTACAAAAAGGGTTAGCATCTTAAATTTCTGACTTATGTCCTTCGTGACTGAGTGAGAGGAGACGTTTCATGGGTTTACATGTGTGGTGATGCTTTAGCAAGAAATGGCGGTTCATCACTGGAAACTACCAGACATCCTCAAGATGGTGCCTACAGGACCGGAATGGTTGCTCCATAGCCTCTGTGATCTCTCGGAGAGGCTTGGATTCCTCATGACTCTGTGGCGCTGTTGGCACGTGAGGAATGAAATCGTCCCCCACAAGCGACCACCAGGTGTGGAATCCTCGAAGTGGTTTCTAGTTTCTACCGAGATTGCCACCTAGTTGCACCCTGAGGCTGACCAAGTGAAAGGCAAAAGGGAAAGTTTGTGGCTACACACAGGTGCATTGCAACCTCGATGAACGGTAAAACAAAACAAATAGCAAAAAAAGAATCCGAAACTTTGTGGCTTCGATTATGACCTAATGTTGTAGCTTCTTGCAAAATTTGGTGGCCAAATGACATCCAAGGAACTCCATACGAAAATAGTTGGTGCTTACATAGAATAGATGTTCTAGCTATGGGACTAGCAAGCCTCGAGTCAATAATTCAACATAGCGCAAATAGCAGCAAAATAACCTAATAGTGTAAACATTGATCTGTCATCTTTACGTAGACCGGAGCACCAGAAGTAAGGGCACTGCCCCCACATAATTAGGCCGTCAAGTTCACCGTGCAAATCCAGCTTCAGCCTGCACTCCAGTAAGTATTGATTTCACCAGTTAGAAGTGTCCAAAAGACAAGCTATTTACTAGTTATGAAATGTGTGAATCCAGCAGAAAAAAACTGCGGTGCTTTACTGAGCCCAAAAAAGACTATGAAAAGATGAGTAACTTCTGTTTTTATCCCATTTTACCCCTTTTCCCCCCTCAATTTTGATGCTGACTGCACGTGCTCGGCATCAAAATTGAGAAAAAAAAGGGGTAAAATGTGGCACAAGTTTGGCTAAATTGAGATTTTTTGCTAAATCGGGTAGTATTTGTCACACGTGTCAATTTTGAGGGTAAACAAATGGAATTCACTCAGTTCAAAATATAAACCTGAATTTTTTTGTTGTGAATAATATAAACCTGAATTTGCAGCTGAAGAGAAACAAAAATGTTTAGTAGCCTGTCCCGTGAAGGGTGTAGCAGCACCTGAAACGAGTTTTGCAGTTAGCAATGACAGCAGGTAGACAAGCTCCGAGTGTTCAACTAATTACATTTACCTGCATTCGTCACCGATGAGGTCCCAATGTTGTTATCAGGATTTGTCAAGGTACCATACGTGGTTTGCAAGAGTGTAGCTCCAGGAGCACCTTAAACCAGTACGGTAGTTTGAAGTACATTAGTTAGCCAGGCACTTATAAAATGGAACGCACAACATAAGGAGTTCATTTATAAGGACTTCACTACAAATTTGACGTCAGATTTTCGACCATGTCAAATCAAACGTTTTTCATGACAAATTATGTTCGCCGAGGATGGCAAGTTTAGTTGGCGAGCATGGCTGACTAGAAAATTGTCGTGCTTGCAAGCTAAATTTGCATCACCGTGTCAATATAAATTGCCAAGGAAAACATCAGATTTTCCATGCCTAAAAGTCTGACATCAGATTTTTAGCCTTTCCGTTCATGAATGATCATGAACGATGAACCCAACACAAGAATGACAAAGGAAACATGGTGAACGAAATATTTATTAGCAATGATGCATATAGCCCCCTAACGAAGTAGTGCGTGTTCAGAAACAAGCTAGAAATAACAACAGGCAGCTAGGCATTGATAAAGTGCAGATGACGTAATGAGCAGCTACAAAGCTCAGAGAGTAAGCAAGCACAGAGAATGACAAGTGGCTATAAAGGATAAAACGAGTGTGATTTAATTACCTTCCTTACAAATTGACTGAAGTATTTGCCCTTGATGGAGCTCCGGGCGTTTATCACTTTTTAAACATTGATCTGTAACAAAAATCACGAGTTTATCAGTAGATAGGAACTCATATTGCTCGGAGAGAAAAAAGATAGCTAGGATGTAGCATAGTGCAAGTGATTTCCCCAACAAAGGAACAATAGGAAAAATATCAGACAGTTTATACGTGTCATGGAACACCAAATGCTACGAACAGGTTAAATATTCATGTACAAATTGGAATGTTGAGGAAAGGCAGTGTTAACTACCGATAAGATCTGCCACCCTCTTCAAAGACTCTGCCAACAGTGCTGAAATCATAAGGACAGTTAACTATCGGATACATGTCGAGACGCATTGCTTTAATCAATGCCACCACCAGGATGTTTGTACTCCCTCCGTTTGGAATTACTTGTCGCAGAAATGGATATATCTAGATGTATTTTAGTTCTAGATACATCCATATCCGAGACAAATAATTCCGAACGGAGGGAGTAAAAAAGAAGGATATGTTGTAAAGAGAAGGATGTTGTACCAGGATGTGGGCTTTCTGAACTGAACAGGCTGCAAAAAGGCAGGAAAATGGAAATTTGTGAATGTCATGTATGAAATTCAGACTTCACTTTCAGAGACCGCAGTATCTAAGGATTCGATCTCATGATAATTATCGTGTTGTACTCGTAGGTACCTCCTATTTGTGTTGAGATAGAGCCTGGCGATGGCAGTTGATGTTGGCCGCCGGGCTTGTTTCCTCACGTGACGTCTTGGACGACGAGGGCTGGTAAAATACCACCACGGCACGGTCAATCAACCAGCATTATTATTAACATATACTCCCTCCGTTCCGAATTACTTGTCGCAGATATAGATGTATCTAGATGTATTTTAGTTCTAGATACATCCATTTTTGCGACAAGTAATTTGGAACGGAGGGAGTATGTACTGAACGATCGACTAGAAGGAAGTCATCAGAGAGTAATCGAGATTGATTGGAGGAATTAACGAATACAGGAACACACCCGATGGGAAGCAGTTGTTGAGGGTTCACTGTCTGCCGCGGCAGTATCAGCAGGCGTCTCAACTCTGGAGACTGGAGAAGCAGTTCGTAGACCACCAACGACGCCTTTCTCCTCACAAGCTCCCAGTCCAGGGAGAGCCTAGGTACGCACGATTAATTAGCACGATCGATCAAAACAATTATTAATAGATACCAGGACGGATTTGATTGAGCACCTGAATTGGTGAGAGCTGGCCATGGCGTTGATGATGGAGCCGAGCTTGGCGTTGCGGCTGAGGTAAGTAGATAGGCTGACGTCGTGGTAGTAGACGGCGGTCATCACAGCGCCATGCTTGGCGGCGGTGCCGCCCATGTTGTCCAAGACCCGGCACGCGTTGAGGAACCAGACGAGGTCCAGGGCGTAGCCGTCCGTGCACGCGTCGGGGTTGAAGAAGCGGCGGAGGTAGCTGAGGGCGTCGCTTCACAGGCCGCGGGCGACGAGCTGCCGCAGATGGAGCCAGCAGAGATGCGCGTCCGTCTCCTGGGTCATCCTGCATGCGTCGAGTCGTACGTATCCCATGAATAAGCAGCAAACCCGTTAGCAGTAGGCAGGTAGACAGATGGACGAGCCATTGACGATGACGAAGCGTACGCCTGGAAGGTGGGCTGGAGGCCCTGGAGCCAGAGGTAGGTGAGGAGCCGCCGGCGACGGGCCCGTGGAACGCAGGGATACTCGCCGGGGGCGGAGACCTTGCTGCCGGCGCCGAACTCCACTATGGTTGCCTTCATCGCGCCAGATAGAATCGCTCGCTCTGTGGTTGGATTTGGTCTGCTTTGGATTTGGGGAGGGAGGACGACGCTACTGTATGTATATATACCCGGATCTTCTCCCAAGCTTTTTCCTTCGTTTCTTTTCTTTCATTTCCTTCGTTTCGTTTCCTTTGCTTCGCCTGCTTCTTTTCTTCGTTTCCCTCTCTTTCTCGCTCTTCTTCCGTCCAAACACCGCCGCGTGCAGATCTTCCGTTAACGCCAGGTCACCACCTGACCTGGATTAAGCCACGGCGTTTCCTTTTTCTTCCGTTTCCTGAGGAAATTTATTTTTCTATGCACACCGAAACGCACCAAACCCGCCTCGAACGAACGGCCCGGTCACCAATCCATCAAAAACTAATCGATTAGAAAAACAACACAGACACGCAAAGGAGCCTCAATCATCCGGCCTGAGTGGCATCCCTCATATCTAGCCCAAATACAAAACAGATATAGGGCACCTAGGCGCATCCGCCATGTCGGACCCGATAGCCCTACGTCACCTCAAATTACACCAAATCCACCCCACTCGGCCTACCGGATCAATTTGCTCTCTCCTCCCTACTTTCTCCTTCACGTCGTCCATCTTGCAGCTACGCCGCCGCGCGCGGTCCCCAGCCATTCCGAGCCTCTACGCGGCCAGCATCGCCATAACACTTCTCTTTCCTGTCCTCGCCGTGGGGACGTCGTCGTCGGCCCGGACGCCACCGCGACACGGCCAGCAACTCTCGGGCCGCCCCTTGCGCTCTTTGTGTTTGACACGTTGTCCGGCCTGGTTTTTTGTGAATTTTTTAAGGATACTTCATCGGACGAGGAGTATGGACCGACGGAGCTTAATCAAATCATTCAAGATGAGTTCTTCGATTCATCGGATTCGAACGAAGAAGTGGACATGATCATGCTCATGAGCATGCAAGAGGAAATGGACCGGCTGGTGGAGCATATTCTCAACTTCAAGGGCTCAATCAGAGGGAGAAGAGTGATCAATCGGGATAGGATGTCCAGGAATGCTCAGATCAGTTGATTGCATGCATTGGGAATGGAAGAACTGTCCCAAAGATTTGCGGGAAATGTATCAAGGTCACACCAAAGAAGCCACCATCATACTAGAAGCACTGGCATCACATGACTTATGAATTTGACATGCTTTCTTTGGAATGTTGGGTTCTCACAACAATATCAACGTGCTTCAACGATCTCCGGTGTTTAGGAGGCTTTGTAACGGGGAATCGATGACGTGCAACTACACCGTCAACGGTCGTGACTATAATATGGGATACTATCTTGCCGATGACATCTATCCTCACTGAGCAGCGTTTGTGAAGACCATATTCGAACCACGGGGAAACAAACAAAGCCACTTTGCAACAATGCAAGAAGCAACTAGGAAGGATGTGGAGAGGGCATTCAGAGTGCTTTAAACTCATTGGGGAATTGTTCGTGTTGCTGCAATGATGTGGGAATCAGAAATTTTGTGGCAGCTCATGACATGTTACGTTACTTTGCACAATATGATTGTCGAGGATGAGGGTGATGATGTTGCCCAAACCAATGATTGTGAAGAGTATGGAGAACAAGTTCATATCCCAAAAGATCAAGATGCAACTCAGCTTATGAACTTTCTACAGATGCATCAGAATCTTCGAGATCAGATGCATGTGCAACTACTCAATAATCTTGTCGAGCATATATGAACCCACAATAAAAAGCAAAGAGCTAATATTTGAGTTGTGCACTTCAAATAAATTTTATGTAAGAACTATGCATTTTCGATACCAACATTTGTTATTTACGTGCGATATTGACTTGTATGATGAACGTGCATGGATTTGAGAGTCTGGATTTGAGATATGTGGATGCGGGTACGAAATATGAAGGGTCATCCGGATGCAACCGTGGCATGCTCGGACGCGTCCACGGACATATAAAGAGCCGAATTTGCCAAATCCAACTGTAAATGCTCTAAGCTCTGCCTTAAGCCTCAAGCAGCAGTTACAACTCTTTCTTTCGTTTGGCCTATTTGTAAATCGCCTGAAAATTCTTCTCATGTAAATGGTTTTTTAATTACCTTTAGTCTGTTTTTCTCTGGTCATTTTTTTCCTGTGCGTCTATGTATGCTGATGTATGTGAATTGGACTCATATGTGCGTGTGCACGCGCTTGTGGTCGCAGGTGTGTGTGGGTCCATGCATGTGTATATGTGCGTGTATGCACACGCATGTGTGGTTGCAGGTGTGTGTGGGTTCATGCATGTGTATTTTCTTTTTTCGTGGGAAAAGGATTTTTATTCTATATTAAGAGAGTTACAGTCGAGAGGTAAAAGATCCTCAATACATGGTGGTCCTACATGCATCCATACAGTCGTGATACACTCTATACGACTATAATTTACCAAACGATCGGTAACTCTGTTTTGATCCCTATTCAACTTCTGAGGAATAAACTCCCTATGTCTCATCAACTCCTTAATTTCAGCCACAAGATGATCATAGGCAGAACGAAGAAGTCCGTTCCCTGATAGACATAACAACGCCTCATTTGAGTCAGATTGAACGATGACTAGAAGAGTGGAATGTTGTATAGCTAGCGGCCTAGCGACATCCCTTGCATGACTGCATGAATCTCAGTTTCCAAAGAATTGTTACAATTAAAAATAAACCGATATGCTGCAAAAATAAGTGAACCGTCATGTCGTCTAAGAATCATTCCTGCCGCCGCCGCGCCGGATTCCACTGAGAAAGAACCATCAACTGATAGAGCAACATACTCAGTAGACGGAGGAGGCCAAGGTTTAGGACTAGGGGCAGGTCTCACTTCAGGCAAAGCCCAATCAGCAACCGGCATTTTACCTTTAATTATTTCCTTTGTACTGAACCTTTTAGCATCTTGAATAGACTTCATATAACTGTCCAAAAAATCAACCGTAGTTGCCACAGGAGGAACATCTTTATCATGAGTAAGATCATTATATAATTGCCAAATACGCCAAATAAGCATAATTATACAGTCACGCTGTGTATTGGTACAATTACGCAGCACGTTCAGTAACCATCCTTTGCCACTATTAATAAGTAGCTGGTCCTGGGGGAGCAACCAGACCTTCCTCATGGCCTCCTAGATTGCACGTGCATGGCTGCACGCAACCAAAGCATGGTAGCTATCCTCATGGCCGCAGAGGCACCGAAGATTGCCATATCAGGTTCCAGATGGGTCGGTTCCCGTTAGGGTTAGACGCCCCTTCGGCGAACTGGTCATCATGCATTGTCGTCGCTAAGTGGTACGCACTTCTCACTGAGAACTGGCCATTCTTCTCCGGATGCCAGGCAAAGAAATCTTGACGTTATCTCGGTGAGGTACGAATTTTGAGGATTTCATGTACGTCCATCGGCCAGAAGTGGTCGTTCAATCGTTGCACCATCCATGCACCGTTCTCATCAACAAAATCAGACACCCGATTAAATCGACAATTCCTTTTAGGTGTAACAGGCCGGAAATTATGGCCACGGGGAATCCAAGGGTCTCTCCATGTCCGTATCAAAGAACCATCTCCAACCCACCAAATGATCCCTTTTTTAACCAGCTCTAGACCATGTTCAATACCCTTCCATACAGTTGAAGGATTTCCAGTAAAAACTGTATCCAACATTGGGGTAGTACTTCGCACATGTATATATGTGTATGTGTGTGCATGTTACAAATGGAAAAACGAAACAATCAACACGAGATGTAACTTATATTCTTTTTTTAGAGATGATTAATCTACAAGGTTACTGCTTTATTGTTTGAATATTTGGTATAATATGTATGTACACATGCAATCTATGTGCAAATCATGTTATTGTCAGAAACGATTGTTCTTACATGTTGTCGCAGAGTGCAAAGTTCTATACAATATGTGTGTAAGTTTTCCTTCATTTTCTTTCTTCTTCGGGTAATACCAATGCCTTAATTCACTTTACCTTAGAAGAATTTTTTCCGCCTATCTTTATGTTTTTTGTTTTCTTTAGTTTATGTATCCGTGTACGATACTAATAAAAGGAAAAAATATATGATTGTAACACTTGTAAGCTGGTCAACTTATAATATTAGGAGTATCATGCAATGTATAGTTTAGATTTACCCTTCTCTCGGTTCTTAAAAATTGAAGTTAGGCCTTCTTTGGTTCATAGGATAGAAATTTTATAGGAATAGGAAAATCATAGGAAGTGAGATGACATGCATCTCAATTCCTATACAGTAAGAGATGTCATTTGGTGCATAGGATAGGAATTTTTCCATTGAGACTTAGCTAATATTTTTTTTCCTCCAAAATGTGAAGGATTGAATCCTATCCTATATAGGAATAGAAATCCATTCCTAGAAATCAAAGGGCTTTAAAAAAAATTTCCTTTGAAAATCCTATCCTATAGAATTCCTATAAAATTCCTACAAACCAAAGGAGGCCTTAACTTTTTCACGGATGCAGTTTTTTAGCCAAGTGCATGCGCACGTAGGGTAACTAACACTAATGTATATTAAACATCATATCCTTACTTAATTAGCTCTTGTGGAAAAGATAAATACGTGTTAGACTTGACATAGAAAAAAGTGTGCAAGTCTCTTGCTTATATAGAGAGAAAAACTAGTAGTGCACGGTGAAGAAAAAAGCAACTTACACTAAAGAAACACTCGGACAACTTAGATATATAATCGCTACTCTTTTGGATGAAAATCGTGCCATGTTTGTTTGCGAAACAATAAATTGGGAATAGGCTTCATATCGACCAACTGACCGAACGGTTCTGTCGCCCGCGCAACATGCCGCTAGATCGCGTCGATCGAATGGACGGCATGAAGCGGGGTGGGTTGCTACATGGTCGGGCATGGTTGTCGCCAGTTTTTAAATGTCACCAAACATTTTTTTAAGTGGGAACATTTTTTCATGTCATATTTGTTTGAATGGTACAAAAATTATTACAAATTATTCAAAGAACCTTTTATATTTTTTGAAACTGCTAAAAATATCATGAGCAATTTTTTAAACAGTGAACATATTTTAAATGTCAAAAACACTTTTCTGAATGATACAAACGTATTTTCGAATTTGCGCGAACAAAGTTTTTACAGTGCATTAAGAGTATTTTAAATGCATGATGAAATTTTAAAAAAATCTAGGCAGATTTTTTTTTCAGATGTATGTATGCATAATATTCCAACATATAAATAAAAGTAAAAATGGGAAATAAAACCTCAAAAACTAATAGAAAAATGAAAGAAAAATCAAACGAATGAAGAAAAGAACAAGAGAAGAAACACGCTACTGGGCCGGCCTACTTTTTTTTGACAACTGGGCCGGCCTACTAGCACGTCGTTTGAGGCGAGGCCATGTTTTTTTTATTTGAGAGGTGTGTCAATTGAGGGAGTGCTCCTAGTTTTTTTTTGAGACAATCTCACGAAGCTTTTATTAAATCGTCACAATGTTTACACGGACGAAAGAAAGATTTTCGGGATGGCCTAACCAAACATGACGGCCAACCCCTAGAAAAAAAGCATGCTTCGCTAAATTGTGAGCCTCAAATTTGAGCTCCTAAATTCATGGCTAAACTTACAAGAATCAAAAGACAACGAGTGATCTATTATTTCATGTATGATTGCTCCGTACCGAGAGACATTTTCCTTCCGAATGTCCTCAACCACCACTTTGCAGTCGGAAGCCACATGGATCCTCCGAAGATATAAGTCATCTGATAAGGCAAGAGCTTCTCAAATTGCCAAGGCTTCAAGCGTTTCCGGTTCTGAAATATATCTGAAAACTAGCGTTTCCGGTCGACATATGACGGTGCATCAGCAGCTCGCCAGTCGGCTTGGGCTGCCTAGCTAACCTCCACACAAACATCCTGAGCTTAGAAGGTACTTGAATGTGCCAGATGCTGCTCCATTGCTTGCTCTCATGCGCGTGTGTCAACAAGAGGAGCTTTCGCGCAGGGCGTGCATCGAATTGGTCCGGCCCATTAAATTAGCAAAAAAGGATGCGCGGTCGAGGAGTCTAACGTGCGACTAACCATAATCTATAAGTCTTCTTTACCAGTTGAGCTGACCTTTACTTCTATTTAAAAGGGTGCGAGAATGTTTAAGAACTAAGCGCAGCGACAGATAAAAAAATTTCAACCATTGAACATTTTTTAATATACGATGGACAATTTTAAAATACATGTTGTGCATTTTTGTGATATATACTGAAAATTTTCTAATTAGGCATCGAACATTTGTGTCATATACGCTGAACATTTTTAAGTATACAATGAACATTTTCTTAATATGTGGTGAATATTTCGTTAAATGTACGATGAACATATTTGTAATACACAATAAACATTTTCGTAATGCATAGTGAACTTTTCATAATGTATGGTGAACCATTTTTTCACTCATTCACAATTGAGCGGTTCCATTGTTGATTATTTGACAGTCGACTTAAAAGAAGTAGATCTGGAAAAATTTAAATATAAAAACAGTTCATGATTTTGAAAAAAGAGAAAAATAGAAAGAGAAAAAGGTGATTTTGCAAAAAAATTCATTGATTTTGAAAAAAAAAAGGTTCTTTAAATTTGAAAAGGTTCATCAAAATTGAAAAAAAGTTCAATTTGAAAAAGATGTTCATCCATTTTGAAAAAAAATGTAATCAAATTTGAAACAAGTTCATAGATTTTGAAATAAATCATTAATTTAAAAAACATTGATTTTTAAAAAATATCATCAATATTGGAAAAAGTTCATGCATTTTTTAAAAATAAAAAAGTAAAGAAAAGGAAAAGGAAAAAAAGAAAAGAAAGGAGGAAAAAAGAAAAGAAATAGAAAAATAAAGAAAACCCAAATAAAACCGGTCCAAAAAAACCAGATAAAAAGGGGGAAAAGCTGGCTGGGAATCCGGGGCTTCGCGTGAACAGAAAAATAAAAGGGAGAAACGAAATAAGTAGCCAGAAAGCGCTAGCTAACCTAGTGATTACTAGTGTTCTCTCTGATAGAACAGGTCTCGAGTTCGAATTCGCCAGCCACCCATACAACATCGATGGAGGTGGATGTTGTGCATCGATTTGCGTGGATGCCTATAACTGGTGCAACTGGCGCATATAGGAAAGGGGCCTGATAGGCGCCGGCGCACCGCCTTAAATTTGGGCCGGTCGCTACCCAGCCGTGCGATCCAGCAGCTAAACAACTGTTCGATTCGCCCCCTCACCCCCACGTCATCGTCTTCTTCCCCCGTCTTCTTCAGTTTCAGATCCACTCGTCCGATGCGAGATGCCTCTGCCCCAGCCACCGCGTGCGTGTGCCCCCGGCGAGGCCCGGCAGCACCAACGTCCTCCCCCACGCCGCCGCGCTCGCGTTGGTCTCCCGCGCTCGATGTCTTCCATCTGTCTTCCATCGTCAGATGAAGCACGCCATCTCAGAAAAAATAAAAAAAAATGAATGTATGTAGCAAAAAGGTCGTAGCAAAAAGAAATGACGGTTGCAACACAAAATCATCTTCGCCGCCGTCGAGCTTGCAACTCCACCATGAAAAAATGATGTAGCAAAAATCCTCGACGGACGTAGCAAAAACTACAATGGTTGCAGCAAAAAAGGTTGCCGCCGTTTGCAGGACGTAGCTCGACTGTGAATAAATTTAGCAAAAAATGAAACGATTGTAGCAAATCAAATCACTGATGGTAGGAAAAACATACACCGGTTACAACAAAAACACATGTGTCGCTGCTGACGGCCGCAACAAAAAACTTTGCCGGATCCAGCAAATCTAGTAGCCGGTTCCAGCAAATCAACTCGGGGGTTCTAGCAAAAGAATACCTCCACCGCCATGGAACTTGAATCCTCGGTTGTAACAAATCGAGTAGCCGGTTCCAGCAATTTTCTTCACTGGTTCCAGCACCGGCGTGGCCAGATTCCAGCACGGCGCGTCGATGGTTAGCACGGTGACGGTTCCAGCACGGGAACCTGTCCCCTTGCAGCACGACACATCGCCAGGTCCAGAGCGCCGCCGTCTGTGGCCATGGATCGTGGGGGATAGACTAAGGGGGAGGTTCAAGGGGTGGCACAGGCTAACCGGAGCTGCTTACTCGCCAACGTGGAGTCAGAGGAAAAAAGAGGGAGGGATTTCATGGCGGACTAGGATTTGGGAGGAGAGATGCGAGGCATGAGGAAAGAGAAGTGCGTGGAGGATCGACTTTTTAAAGGAAGCGGCGGGTGGGCGATGAGCTGTGCGTGTGGCCCCATGAGCGTAGCTGGGAAAGCGACCGGCCGAGCGTTGGGCCGGCACGCCGAACCCAAACGATTCAATATAGGAAATGACATCATGGAGTGCTCCTATTTAGCACGTGACCACGCACCCCTACCCATCCCGCGCGCCCTACTAGGCCAGTATCCGCCTTGCGGGATGCGCCGCTGTTTTTTATTTCATCTATTTGCATTTTTTTCTATTTCTATTTTTTCTTCTTTAAAATAATTTGGCATTTCAAAATAAATGCCAATTTTTCAAAAATATTTCAGAAAGCATAAAAGGTTTGTGGATTAGAATAAATGTTCATGCTTTTTTAAAAAACTTTCTTATTCAAACTTGTTCATGATAAAAAAAATAAACAATGTTCGTGAATTACAAAAAATATTCATGGAATCAAAACACGTTCGCTGATTCAAACTGTTCATATAATTTCCAAAATATATTCGTCAAACAAAGAATGTTCATCTATTCAAAAACAATCGCCAATTCAAAATAATGTCAATCAATTTGAAAAATGTTCATGAATTTTTAAAATATTTTCAGTTTTATAAAAAATGTGCAGATATTGAAATATTGTTCATGATTCTAGAAAACCTACATGGTCTCAAAAAAGTTTGCCAATTTGAAAATATGTTCACAAAAATGAATTAAAATAAAAAATAGAAAAGAACTTGAAAAAAAGTAAAGGGAAAACGAACTTGAAAAAAAAGAAAAATGAGAAAGAAAAGAAAATCCAGTTCGCGGAAGGTTCTAAGAACTTGGAATTTGGAATACTCAGGTGGGAAAAAACCAGAACAGGCAGGACGATACTGTCTACAAGCGTGAGGGGGTATTGGCTTGATTGCTAGACAGCGACCTACGGACTCGATAGGAACTGCCTCAATCGAGGGCGTCCCTATATCTCGCACTACGCGAAGCAGTGGGAATCCTCGCTCTAAGGGTACCCCGAGTTCAGCCGTCCCAGGCGCGGGAATAACAGCATTTCTTTTTCACTTTACTGTGTTCGTTTTCTGCTCTACTTTTTTATACATGCAAATATTCTAAATAAATATATTACAAAAATCACTGCATATAAAACATTTGAAAAATATTGACTAAGCAGTTGAAAAATGTTAAATGTGTATAGAGAAAATGGTTATCACATGTACGAAAAATGTATGAAACAATTTCATAATATATATAAGAACTTCTCGCCTAAGAAGTATTATAGCATGGTTTTTCTGTTTCCACGGTTTTGAACATTTTCTCTGTTATTTTTCTCTTCTTTTCTCCTTATTTTTTTATTTTTTGGTATTTCTTTGTTTCTTCACGGGTTTTTCATGTTTTTATTCGTTTTTTCTATTTTCGTTTCTTCCTTGGTTTTTCCATTTTCTTTTTTTTGGTTTCTTCACCAGTTTGCTTCGATTTTTCATAACTTTTCTTCTGTTTTTGGTGTTTCTTCATCGGTTATTTGTTTTTTTGCTACAGATGTTTTATTTTACACAATGTACATTTTCAGTGTACATGCCCAACTTTGTTTATACACAATGAGCATTTTTTGACAATATGATGTACATTTGTTTGAACGTTTTTTAGAATGAATGCAAACCCTTTTCAAATACACGTTGAACTTTTTTTATGGCAACAAACATTTTGTAAACTACGCAAACATTTTCTTCCTTATTTCATTTCATTTTGTTTCATTTTTTACAACTCAGCTCTACATTTTTTTGTTATCAGGAACATTATTGTATACATGTTTAACTTTTTCCAAATGCATAATTAACAATTTAAATGCATGTTTTAATATTTTACAATAAAATATTAACATGTTTTCAACACATTGTTCATTTTTTTTCCATATTTAGCAGTTCTTATATAATTGATTAACACTATTCAAACACTTGTTTAAAACAATTTTTGAATACACGTTGAAACCTTTTTGTTTAAACTCCTTGAATATTTTTATAGATTGAATAATTAAAAAATTCATGAACATATGTTTGAAACACATGAACATTATTTAAAGTCTAACATACATTGCTTGAATAGTTCAAAACATTTTTTTTGGATTACACAAACATTTTTTACATTGTATACACATTTCAGTAAAGTGACACATAAGATTTTTGAATTGCGTCGACATTTTTTGAAATGTCACAAACATTTTTTCAAATACTATCAACATAGTTTTGAATTAATCTAAAATATATTACACTGTGTTTTTTTCAAACTCACATTGATTTTTTTCAGTATTTTATGTTTTGGAGTAGATGTATTTACAATGTTTCCGAAAATAAGAATAAAATCTACCTAAAATAAGAATAAAAGAAAAGGAGAAAAAAAATGAATGCATGAAAAAACATGGAAAAATCAAATTAACCTGGAAGCTACCTGGGCGGCCCATTTGTTGACAAGCATGATGTGAGCGCATGGGTGATCTCACACCTCGAATCACGAAATCAGTAGTTAAGGGTACCCAGTGCAAAGGTGACTCCACCTTCTCCGGCACTGGCAAGTGCCGCACGGCAGGCACGCCACTTGTCGCAACTAGAGTTTTTTTTTGTAAATTTGTTTATTCAAAAGTTTTACCTTTTGAACAGTGTGTCCAAATACCGAACCGTTTTCACTGTTGGATTTCGCACCTAAAGATCTTCAAAACTAGATCATATATAATAGGTTTTGATGAATTTTTTTATCACAAAAACAACTGGCAAATAAGTGCCTGCATGAGAAGCAAGTTTGTGCTTCTGTGCTTCTTGTGAAAGCACAACAAAAAAATTCCCTGCGCTTCTTGTGGAAGCAAAAAAATCAGGCAAATTAAATGCCGTGTTTTTCTCCAAAACCGGATGAAAACCAAAAAACAGGAATGGGAACCATCTAAAAGCTGAAAATACATACAAAAAAAGAAAAATATATCTAGAGGAAGCGTCGAGCATGTGACATATGGGAGTGGCTCGACGCACCACTTGGCGTGTTCTAAGAGCACTAATAGTGACACCTGGATGTCCCCACGCAAAGGATAAACCCCCAGTTAGTTTTTTTAGGGGGACCTCTAATTAGTTGCTCTCAATGAACGAGACTTTTTGTTTGCAGGGTGAAAGTAATTTTATTCCATAGTCGTAGGGTTACAATCGAGAGGCAGAAGCTCCTCAATACATAGTGGTCCTAATTGAAGCCATACTGCAGTGCGACTATACGACGCCAGTCGATCTGCTACCCTATTCTGTTCCTGTTTAATTTTCATGGGAATAAAAACTCTCAAAGTCATGAGGTGATTGATTCAGAGACAAGATGGCCATAAGCTGATCGTACCAAACCCTCTCCGGACAAAGGAGCAAGTGCCTCAGAAGAGTCCGATTGTACAATCACTGGTCCTTCCGTATGTTGTAATGCTAGTGCCATGCCTTGCATTAACGCATGAATTTCAGCCTCTAAAGCATCATTGCAGTTGAATAAAAACCTATACGCAACAAATATAACACTTTCGTCAGGCCTTCTTAGAATCATACCAGCCGCCGTTGTCCCATCTGCTGCTAAAAATGCCCCATCAACTGACAAGTGCCTATAGTGCCAGTTTCCTGCTGGCACCTACCGTCGATTGAACTATTAATACTCGACCGATCGCCTTGTTCCCCGATCGCCTGCTCCTTCACCCCCTTTGCTCGCTTGCCGGTTTTTTTTTGCCGTGCTGGTTTTTGGGCCAGGCTCTTTTTTAGTTAAAATTTTAAAAGATCATGAATTTGGAAAAGATCATGAATTTGAAGAATAGTTTGAAGATTCAAAAGAGAATAATGGTTTGGGAAAAATCACAAATTTGAAAAAAGTACATGGATTTGAAAAAGTTCTTCAATATGAAAAAAAGTTCATGGATTTGAAAGAAAGATAATGGATTTGAAAAATATGCTTTTCGTGAATATGAAAAAATGACCACGAATTTGAAGAAAATTTTGATAAAAAATGGAAAAAAAGGAGAAATAAATATGAAAAGTGAAAGAATAAGGAAAAAAACTGGAGGGAAAACAAAAGAGAAAAAACTAGGCTGGGAACCTTCTAGTGGGCTGTACAAGATTCCCACGAACCTGGTGTGCACGCTGAGTGTATGGACACACGGCTACGAACAAGAAGAAAATAATAATAAATGGGCCCAGCTTAGGACGGCGATGCGTGCGGGCCGTTGTGCAGTGACAGTAGCAAAGAGCGCTACAAGCACTAAATAGGAACCAGCCTAATCAACAACCAAACACGAGACTCTCAACACGCATCGTCGGACGTTAACAGCTCAGCCCAGCTATAGTGCCGTTGTACCACTAAAAAAGAGAAGCTATCATGCCGTTGTTCTCAGCGGTTTTGCGAACGTTTTAGAACGTTCCATAACAAATTCATTTCTGTTTTCTATTTTTTATGTTTTCAATTATGCGTACATTTTTTAAAATTCAGAAAAAACTTAAATTTTGTAAATATTTGTTGAAAACCATGAACATATTTAAAATTTGGAACATATTTTAGATAATGATTTTTTAATAAATTCAGGAACATTTTTTGAAATTAGAAAACATCTATTAATTGAACATACATTTGTAAATTTCAAAATAGTTTTAAAATTTTCAAACATTTTTAATTGGTGAACATTTTTCAAAATTCAAAAGATGTCTTAATTTTGTGAAGATATTTTTGCACTTAATGAACACCTTTTGAAATACAGTAACATTTTATAAATCCGTGACCAATTTCTAAATTCAGTAAAATTATAAATTCATGAAAAAAATTAGATAATGATCGTTTCTGAAATTGAGAACCTTTTTTTTAATTCATGAACAAGATTTGAAATTCTTGAATAGTTTTAAATCTATGTGTATTTTTAAAATTCATGAATTGTTTTTAAATTTTCATAAACACTATTTGTATTTCCTTTAAAATGTACAAAATGAAAATGAAAAATGAAATGAGAGAAAACGAATATACAGGAACAGACAAAAAAAAAAACAGGCGCCCCACGTCCCCACACTAGATGTGATGTCCCCGAACAGAGAAGGTTTTGCCTCCTTTCCGGAATTATTTGCTTATTACCTTGGGAGTGTACTTCGCAACAGATGTGATGTCGGTAAGCTGTTGACAGGAGTATGTAGCATTACCTGTCCGTGAATCAGCAGTTTACCTAATGTGACAGGCTCTGGCGCGGTCAAGAAGCATGGTCGCTGCCATTTTGTGTCTCCCTGTCTGGAGATTCATGTCTGCGACACGCATGAAGCAAGGTCCATTTTCCACGCTTGAGAAAAACATGTAGACGACCTTTAACATGTAGGCGCTTGAACGTGTTGACTACATTTCCCGTCTGAAGCCAATGTAACGTGTGTTATTCGTACCCTGTCGGATACGCTTGATAGAGGTTCTCTCTTTTGTTAGTACACCAAAAAAAAAATTCATGGTGGAGTATTGGTAACCGGCAGCGTGGTTGGTTTGGCACTATGTCTACAACCCGGACTGTTTCCGAGCCTTGAAATTGCCGGCGCATGCATGCATGCCTCGACTAGACAAACATGCACGACTGTCTATCGCTTCCCGTACGTCTGAGCCCCATGTTCTCCTGCACTACAGCAACATCTGAAGAAACATCAGACACACACACACACACACACACACACACTGATACACACTATGCGGCTCCTCTCCTCTGACCACTACTCTCTCCCTCTCTCATTCTATGTCTCTCTCTCTCTATCCTAATTAGGAGTACGGAAAGCTAAGCTACCACAGTTACTGTTTTTTTTGAGGGATACCACAGTTACTGTTGCGGGAAAATACTACTCCAAAGGAAGGAAGGAAGGTAGGTAGATGACCTACGTCGTACGTCAACATCATTAATAGAGAGCGAGAGAAAGTAGAGAGAGAAAGGAGGCCGAGGGAGACAAGAGGATCATGTAGAGAGAGAGAGAGAGAGAGAGAGAGAGAGAGAGAGAGAGAGGAGAGAGAAAGCAATGCGCTTGTTTTGTTTGCTGTTGGATTTATGTGGCGTGGCCCAGGTAAGGGGTGTGGGGAACCATGAATGTTTTAGTTGGCCCACAGACGTGGGCTCGACAGGGGCCTGCCTGCATGGGAGAGTCGAGCAAAAACCTTTACCATGGATGGAGATGGATCCTTCTAAAGCGGTAAAGCCACGCATGTGGTGGCCCGCACCGCCATTCCGGCCCTAAACTATCAACTCTACGCCGCCCTGCCCATCTCTTCCGAGGACAAGTTCTTTTTAAGATTTTTTGCGTGTGAATTTGTAGAGGTTAATAAGCTTGCTGCCAAACTTTGACAACAAAAGTCGTTAAAAATTGATAGTAACTTTTCAAGAGATGGGCAAGAACTAATTGGTAGCTAACCAATTGATAGCAATTCTTTTTGAACTTGCCAATTATTTGCTGAGTAAATAGGCAATTTTTTGACTAATTTAATCCATAGATAAATCACTAGCATGGCATTGACTAAATTAACAACATACCGATTCTGATCTAAGCGAGCACGTACTACGCAAACACATATTGCTAATACGAAAGTAAACAGGAGCGGCATAAACATGTTGTACCATCCAGTAGGTCATGCTGAAGCGGCTGTGGCGGTGGCGACAATAGAGGCGTTCTCGGCGGCCTTCCTGTCGGCCCCGAGCTTCTCGGCGGCGACACGTTCGGCATCGGTGGACATGGTGATGATGAAGGCGACGCAGACGTAGAGGAAGTAGTGTATCGGAGGCGAGCAGTCGTGTGGTCGCTTCCCAAAAACCTATTCGCCCCTCTCCCACACTGGAACCGGAGGGGCGTGGTTTCGGTGACCTGCTCTCCTGTCGACCGTGTATGCGACGGACGGGATGGAGTCACCGGCGGCAGCAGCAGCAAAGGAACGACGGTGGACGTGCGTGTGAGCAGATGTGATCTGTTCGTGGCAGCTAGGGTTAGGCAACACCGCACGCTTATATAGGCGCAACCGCGTGGAGAGACGTGGGCTTGACCCACGTCCGAGTCCTTGACAGCCCATGATCCGATGTCTCATATCGTGGCCCAGCTGTCAGAAACTCTCCGTTAGTGACTGGCAAAAATAAGCGCGTAGGTGTGAGCTCGGCTCGACTCAATCTCGCAACCCGCGGCGTGTTGTGACGAGGCAGGCGGCAGAGGAGGAATGCGCGAGGGCCTCTTCTATTCTCAAGCTCCAATAGGATGTAGAAGAGAAACCCTTATAAAGAGGTCCAACTACTTCTCCACTAACGGGATGGGACTAAACTTCCCACTACACCTAGTGTCATATAATCCACATGGGTCCTTAGAGATTTTTCAAAAATTGCTAGATGGGCCTAAAGCCCATCCCAGAGTCTTGCTTTAATTGCTGGCGACAGGTGCTTATTTGGGAAGTTCAGCCCTAGTGATTGCAGGCGTTGATGATCCGGAGATCCTGGAAACAATCGCTTGTAGGGAGGGGTTAGCATTGGCTCAAGACCTTAATATCCAGAACCTGCTTGTAGCCTCAGACTCCAAGGGTGCAGTCGGAGCGATCAATAATAGAAGCCGTGGTTCGAGTGGTGCCATCGTATCGGAGGTTCATAGATTAGCTATTAATTTGAGTTGTAATTTTACTTTTGAAGGACGTGCCGTTAATGTCGAGGCATACAGTTTAGCCAAGCATGCATTTTCTCTTGGTTCGGGGCATCACATGTGGCTAGGTCAACCCCATGACCAAAGATGTATCCCACTATCTGTGGATTTTGCTGAATAAAAGCTTGGTTTTATCGCTCAAAAAGAAGTTGCTGGCTGGGCGAGATATTTCTAAAAACATAGTATAGTATATGTTGACTTACACTCATCTCTATAAGTACCTGATCATGTTAAGGCCGAGTCAATAGATCGTGAGATCAATGAAGTCATCATAGACACCTCATAGTCAAGGGGTATGCCATAGCATTGAAAGAATAATGTTGAAAAGCCTGAAATAAATTTAGGAAATATACGCCCATCTGTGCCAAATCTATAATTTAAACTTCGATGGCTGGTTTCACAAGGAAGCTAAGCTTTTAAGTTATGCTTAGTTCCCGGTTGGACGAGTTTTCATTGCAGAAGAAATAGATTTTACTATTGGTTTTACTAAATTACCATGCATGTAAGCGTCGTCATGGGTAAGAAAGTGTTGACACAGCATGGCACTGCATGCAGAACAGAACAGCTTTGCTGTCTGGATCAGCATGCGTGTTGGTCCGGTCATCAACATGTCCCGTCGGTCCTGCACATAGACATCAGATCAAGCCGGCATGGATTGGATACAACCTTGAAAACTAACATGCAGCAGTACGTTGGACGTACTACGTTAAAAGAGTACTCCTTAACTTATTTATTGCACGGACAGTTCATTAGGAAAATATTGCACATATTGACTTGGACTTTTCTGAAAATCCAGTGGGGTGTCACTAGGAGCCTTCCCTACCGTCTTGAAGCTCAAAAGGGTGTATATTGCTGGATGCACGTGAATTAACAGAGCTAGCTCTGAAGGACTGGAGTTAGCTGACCCAATGGCCTCAGCAAATCTCTCAATAACGGCATCTCCGACGACGAGCCTCAAACCGTCCGCATACATTCAGATCGAAAAAGTCATCCAACACGGGTTTGTATCGGTCTACAGGACAATTTGGATTTTTTTCTCGCAAATCAAAGACAAATATGAAGGGCTTTGCGGGTGTCCGGATCACTACCACACCCGTTTCTGACCGTCCTGGCCCACCCAAACTCCCTCACTCGACCACGCTCGCTTCCCGTCTGAAACGGTCATCGTCGCTCCAGTGTGTCAGTGCCCGCATTCATGCCCAGTCAGAGCGGACGCGACCGCTCTGGCGTCGGCATAGTGTCGCGCCGGCCGCGCCGCTTCCCGATGCACGCGACTACTCCGCGTTCAAACGACACGACGGTCGTCCGTCCGTCCGTCTGCCACCCACATTAATGACACGCAGTTGCCGAGGCGGCTACTCCGGTGCCACCCGTTCGTCCCTCTGCCGCCCCATCATTGATATATAAACTGCTGACCAGGCCATAGCCGCAATCATCCGCCTCCGAACCCTCTCTGCACCACTCCCGCCATGAATTCCTCCTGCGCCAATGCTCTCTGGGACGGCCTGATGCCGGAGCAGAAGAAGGAGATGGCCGCTATTGCTGCCGCCTGGCAGACAGCCAGAGGACGGCGATGTCTGGAGGACGCGGCCACGATGAGCTGACGCCACCCTCCTTGTCCGCGCCACCCTCGCCGGTGCATTGCACCATGACCATCGGCGAGGCCCGTGCCCATTACATGGACCTAGTGCGGAAGGAGCGCGAGGGGCAATTTTGGGAGGCGCAGACCTATGCCGCCTACAACCACCAACTCATCCAGGAGCACCTGTAGATGGAGGAGCAGCTCACCGCTGGCAGGGTGATCGCGCTGGACGCAGACGTGGCGGAGCAGGCGACGCTGCTAAATTACTACCACTCCGCCCGCGAGATCCGCCTTGCCCGCTAGCGGTACCATCAGCGCCGGCGGAGTTGGTGGCCGCCTACAAGGAGTGCGACGAGGCGGCGGACCCGGTGTTCGACGAGACCGAAGACGAGGATGACATCGCCAGCTATGCCGAGGCCGCGCCCCGCCAGCACGACCATGAAGCCGACACGTGTGCGGGCATCGCCGGCAGCGAGGAAGAGTAGTGCACAGTTGGCCGCCACCGCTCGGGTCCCAAGAAATCCACCGCTCCTCCCCTCCCGTCGACGCCAAGCTTGATGGGCTGAGCATCATCGGCCGAGTAGTCGCTTGGTGGCGACGTGGAGGTGGAGGTTACGGAGGCGGAGCTGGAGAAGGTGAAGCTTCATTTCTCGGGGCTCATGGCCGGAGATGGGGAACGAGCGCCGGCGATCTTTTAGTTTAGGTACTAGAGTCGGACGAGCACCACTTTTAGCTGAACTATGTTTGAAATGTAATGAATTCTGTCATGTTTATATGAAATCTAATGAAAATTCATCGTGTTTGCATGAACTTCGTCCGGTTTGTCTCAAAATCAGGTCGTGTTTGCATGAATTTCGTCCGGTTGTTCGGATAGTGTTTTATGCGGGTAACGTTGGATGCGGCCTCCTGCATCCGTTCTGCTGGCTGATCCCCCTGTCCGCGGACGGACGCAGTAGGAAATTTATGGATTACCGTTGGAGATGCCCTAATGCAAGTAAACACTAAACACTGTTCATTTGACTAAACCTGCTGCCGCTGCCAAAATGTTTTCGTGCTAGACCTGTTGTCTGCCATGTAGGAGTAATGTTTAGTTGTCTACCTTATCTTTGCTATCTGCAAAACTCGGATGGTTAGGTTTTTTTTTGTGGAACTAACTCATCATGATTTAAAGTCTCGACTTAGCATTGATGCTGTCATTTTTTTGAATTTATTTATGTTTATTTTGTGGGAGAAGATGTCCTTGTTGACTACGAGGCGTCAGTGATGACTTTATTAATCTTAAGATATTGTGTCGGCTCAGTATCTTGAAGATGCGCATAAGATTAGATAAATGTATATACATGTATGTGAACATATGCACTGTGTTAGAAAACAAAACACGGTACTAACTAGTGAACATTGGACGACCGTCCGATGAAAAGAACGTATTCAGTAGTGGATGCTGTTGTGGGCTAGTGCCACACCTAGAACATCGAGGACGCATGATTTCCAATATCCAAAACATATTTGTACATTAGTCAATGATATGTATTTATACTATCATAACGATGTAGAAGCTTTAAAAAAAAGGAGTACCCCAGTCTCTGCATCTGGATGATGTATGCAGTCCTTTAATTAATTAATTATTCACAAAGACCTTACAAACTAGTACATCAGATAGTCTGAAGCCACCATCTTAACAACAATTGCTGCTAATCCTATCCACTTAATAAAGGGGTGCCGATAATTCGAGTCTAATACCAAATAGACATCGTATCAAATCATAACATCTAAAACCGGAGGCCCCAACCGAGCCACATACTGAGTTTGTGGTACAAACCGGTCCGATGCACTCTCATGTGTCATCGTCGCCGTGTTCCATCAATCCATCTTCAGAGCAGAAACTAACACAACAACCTTGCCAGGCCTCTCTGCCATCAACGCCACCATGACGCCAGACAACATCCTCCTCCTGCACGAGTCCATCTCCGTGCATCGGACGTCGAGTCTCCAGTACGCCACGCCGCCGAGATCCATCACCATCAATGAGTAAGGTGAAGCACCGCTCAACCAAAGAAGCCATCCGCTGGTCCCTCGAGCCCGTGTACACCTCCAAGAATGATGCCCCCAAGGGGGAAATGACACCAGAACGCCGCCGTCATCCGATCTACTGATCTAGGGTTTCCTCTGGAGGTAGCGGACAGAGGTCTGGAGCTTCTCCACCTTGATGCCTTCAAGAAGATAACGACACAAAAGAGTGCCGCCATCGCCAGTCTTGGCAACAAGTCGAGAATGTGGTTTTCATCTGGATCCGCTCGACGAACCTTCATCTCGCATCGTACGCATGGACCACCAGCGATTTCTGCCGCCGCAGAGCGAGCAAGCCACTCTGGCCAAATTAGATCTGACTGGAGGGCCAACTACGCCCGCAGCCGACCAGTCCACCAAAACCCTCCACGCCGCCGCTGATCCGAGGTGCCGCAATGCCGCGACCATTCGCCACCGGGAGCGAGCCACCACCGCAGAGGCTCGGATTCGGGGTGCACTTTCGCTCGCCCGGGTGCCTCGCGCCACCCTCGCGCGCGAGAAGGAGAGGCTCCTCCGCCACCACCGTTAGCCGCCCTGTCTTAGCCCAACGACTTCCTCCAACGGGGGAGGAGGGGAGGGATGGGAGGGGGAGTGATCGGCAGCTAAGGTTGGGGCCCCTCGCCTGTCCGCGCGGGGGGGGGGGGGGTGGCGGCGGAGGGAGGAAGCAGCGGGCGGCGGTGCTGCTGTGTGGCGGCAATGAGCTATATTTCTACTAGCATATTCATATAAGTAAGTATAAGAAATAACAGTTGGAGAGAAGATCATGACAACTTGCCAAACATAGAGTGAAGTTAACAGAAATGAATTAGTGTCGTTCATATCCATGAATCGGGCATGGTTCTCAGGAGAGGTCACTAGTAGAAAACAGGCCATCCCATTAGTCCCGGTTCAGTCACGAACCGGGACCCATGGGTGCATACGTCTCGGTTCGTGAGCCCAGGGGGCCGGCTGGGGCCTCGTGGGCATTGGTCCCCGTTTGTCTGGACCCATTTGTCCCGGTTCCTGGCACGAACCGGGACCAATGGGCCTCGCTGACCCACATACATTGGTCCCGGTTCGTGGCTCAAACTAGGACAAAGGGGGAGCTTTAGACCCGGTTCCAGCCACGAACCGGGACAAATGAGTTGCCTATATATACCCTATCGCCGCAGCAGAGCACTCCACAGTGCTCTGTTTTTTCTGGCCGGCCAGGGGAGGGCATTTGGGTGCTCTAGCTCACCTCCTATGCACATGAGGTGTTCGATGAAATGACCGAGCCACACTAGTTAAGCTTTCTCTTCTCGAAGCTCGACCTCCAAGCTCCATTTTTCTCGAGATTTGCATAGGTTCAGCGGTCCGTCACGTCCCCTCCCCGTCTTCACCGCCGACGATCGCCCGCGCCGATCTAGACGCCGGCACCACTGTGGTGAGCCTCTTGTTCTTATCTTCTTTCTAAAAGAAAAGAATTCTTACTTTAGATAGATACTTGTATAATTTTCTTACTTTTATTATTGCTTGTTATTATATAGTGCGATGGTTTTGGTATCCGCCCCCGTCGGCCCTCGTCCTGTCTATGATTCGGATGTGGTATATATATTATCTTTTTATAACTATTTGGTTCATTTATTGTTTATGAAAATTATGCCGACCAATGTGACATAGATTTTATTTATGTAGAAGGTAGTTGAACCGGAAATTCCAACCGACCCTATTGTTGAGAGGTTAAATTTAGTTGAAGAAGAAAACAATTACTTGAAGGAAAAAAATAAAAAAATTGAGGAGGAGAAGAGGATATTGGAGTTGCATGTTGTGGATGTCGTCGACGATCACAAGATCAAGATGGATGCAATGCGGTTGAAGATTAGAAAATATGCCATTCATACTGAGGCTTGGTATCATTATGACGTTGGATCAATTGTTACCTTGGTTGTGATTATGATCGTATTTGTTGTTACATTGAAAGGTTTTACATAGTTTCAATGTATGGTTTAACTAGATGCTCTGGAGAGCTATATGTTGTTCAATGAGAACTATGTATGTACTTTATTTTTAATATGATGATGAACTTCTATTAATTTGGTCACTTATCTATCCATGTGAATCTGTAATGGTTTTTGACACACATAATTATATATAAGGCACGCAGTGCATCCAGTTTTTCCCATAACCCTCTAAACTTTTTAGCACATGCTATGTGGGTGAAATGATGATACCATGGCAACTTTCAACCTTTTTAGAGTTTATCTGTAGTGATTTTCAATTTCAGGGTCATTTAGCTCAAAAAAATCAGTAAATACATGAAAAATAATAAATGAAGTCAGAAAGGGTTGAAAATTGATGATGTGGTTTTGAATGGTGCATTTTGAACACACAAAAAGTCTGAAGTTCAAATAAGTTCAAAAATGAAATCCCTTTGTAACAGATGAGTTTTCGTCCGAAACCTTGATACTTCCAAAGAGATTGTCCATTTTGTACACGAAGTGCATCCAGTTTTTCCCGTAACCCTCTCAACTTTTTAGCACATGCTATGTGGGTGAAATGATGATACCATGCCAACTTTCAACCTTTTCAGAGTTCATTTGAAATGCTTTTGAATTTCAGGATCATTTAGCGCAAAAAAATCAGTAAATGCATGAAAAATAACAAATGAAGTCACAAAGGGTTGAAAATTGATGATGTGGCTTTGAATGGTGCATTTTGAACACACAAAAAGTCTGAAGTTCAAATAAGTTCAAAAAATGAAATCCCTTTGTAACATATGAGTTTTCGTCTGAAACCCTGATACTTCGAAAGAGATTGCCCGTTTTATACATGACGTGCATCTAATTTTTGCCGTAACCCTCTCAACTTTTATGCACATGCTATGTGGGTGAAATGATGATACCATGCCAACTTTCAACCTTTTCAGAGTTCATTTGAAATGCTTTTGAATTTTAGGGTCATTTAGCGCAAAAATAATCAGTAAATGCATGAAAAATAACAAATGAAGTCACAAAGGATTGAAAATTGATGATGTGGCTTTGAATGGTGCCTTTTGAACACACAAAAAGTCTGGAGTTCAAATAAGTTCAAAAAAATGAAATCCCTTTGTAACATATGAGTTTTCGTCCGAAACCCTGATACTTCGAAAGAGATTACCCGTTTTGTACATGAAGTGCAGCTAGTTTTTGCCGTAACCCTCTGTGACGCCCTCGATTCAATCGTACACTAATCATACACGCAAATGTGTACGATCAAGATCAAGGACTCACGGGAAGATATCACAACACAACTCTAGACACAAATTAAAATAATACAAGCTTTATATTACAAGCCAGGGGCCTCGAGGGCTCGAATACATAAGCTCGAATACACAAGAGTCAGCGGAAGCAACAAAATCCGAGTACAGACCTAAGTTAGACAAACCTACCTTAAGAAGGCTAGCACAAAAGCAACATCGATCGAAAAGGCAAGGCCTCCTGCCTGGGAGCCTCCTAACTACTCCTGGTCGTCAGCGGTCTCCACGTAGTAGTAGGCATCGGCGGTGGCATCTGGCTCCTGGGCTCCGACATCTGGTTGCATCAATAGGAAAGAAGAAGAAAGGGGGAAAAGGGGGAGCAAAGCAACCGTGAGTACTCATCCAAAGTACTCACAAGCAAGGATCTACACTACATATGCATCGGTGCCAATGAAAAGGGTAGTATATGTGGACTGAACTGCAGAATGCCAGAATAGAGAGAAGGCCTAGTCCTATCGAAGACTAGCATCTTCTGGAAATCACCATCTTGCAGCAACATGAGGGAGTAGAGTAGCATAAAGTAAAGTAGTAGTAGTGTTATCAACCTCTAACAGAGATCCTTTCTCGACTCCCTGCGAGAAAGCAATCCCAGAGCCATACTATCCAGTTATCATCACAATCAAATTCTCATCACCATCCAGTTCTCATCACAAGTATCCAGTTCTAGTTGTATCGATCGGGATACAACTCCAAGTGTCCGTTACCGTAGGACAGGCCATCGATAGTTGTTTTCTTCCCTGCAGGGGTGCACCAACTTACCCACCACGCTCGATTAACTCTGGCCGGACACACTTTCCTGGGTCATTCCCGGCCTCGGCCAAACAATACGCCGCAACCCGACCTAGGCTTAATAGAGAGGCCAACACGCCGGACTAAACCTATGCCCCCAGGGGTCATGGGCCATCTCCCCGGGAACTCCTGCACATTGTGTACGCGGCCGGTGAGCAGACCTAGCTACCTCCTTCAACAAGGCAGGCGCTTACGCAATCCAACCCGGCGCGCTCCACTCAGTCGCTGACGTCTATTAAGCTTCGGTTGATGTATACGACGCAGAACGCCCATACTATGCCCACGTGATGGTTAGTGCTATCAGGCCAGAGGTCCCTCGGATCAAATATCCAAATCGTAGTGGATTAGGAACGCGCGGTAACAAGCAGAGACTCACAGAAGATGTGACCCCGTTGCCCCGTCTCGAGGACTTGCGGCAAGGGCTAGGAATGCCCGACCACGCCTTGTAATTATCTCGCGGGCACTTTTCAGGTCCGCCCGACTCCACATCACTCGCAATTGAGCTCGCGCGGGTACCCCTCAGGGCCAACCCGTCTTTAGTAACAGGGTCCAGTGCAAAGTCATAGTAACCATAGTAACCGTGTGTCTAACACCAAGGGGGAAAACCTAAGGAATCACCCTTGTCGGATTCCCACTCGATGTAAACATCAAGGTGAACGTAAGAGGAACCACCCTCGAGGTTCACACTTGAGGGGTTGCACGACAGAGTCGTATCGGAAGTGGTTAAGGAGGAAATCACCCTCGATGACCACGACCGAATAGCTACTCTACAGAGATCTCATCGGGAGTGATGTATGAGGTTCCACCCTCGGCACTCGATGGTAACTCTGTAGAGTCGAGCAACAAAGGGGCGTGATGTGACGTGAGGTGTTGAGGCATGGTCTTCAATCCCGTTGATCGGGTCTTCTGATAATCCAGCGGGGCAGTCGGGTCAAGTGGGGGGTCACTGATGGGTCTCTAACCAACCTATACTAAGCAGTTTAGGATAAGCAGGTAGGTAACAATAGCAGGTTACAATAAACAGGCTATGCAACAGAATAGGAGCAAACAATAACAATAGAAAAATCTAATGCAAGCATGAGAGAATGGAATGGGCGATATCGGGATGATCAAAGGGGGGGCTTGCTTGGTTGCTCTGGCAAGGAGGGGGTCGTCGTCGACGTAGTCGATCACAGGGGCAGCATTGGTCTCGCGGTCTACCGGACAGAAGAGGGGGAAGAAACAGTAAATACACGCAAACATATGCACACCATGATTACAAGCGGGGCTAGAGGTGTCCTAACGCAGTGCTAGGCGTTATTGGCGAAGGGGGAAACATCCGGGAAAGTTTTCTCGGTCCCGGACGTCTGTCAGACAGATGAACCGGAGGAGAAAGTTTGCATGTTCGCTACGCTAGGGACGTGTGGCAGACGAACGGACCGTGTATCCGAATTCGTCTTGAAATTCTGAGTAACTTTCATGTAGAAAACTTTTTCATCCGAGCTACGGTTTAATTTCTATTAATTTTCAAAGTTTTATTAATATTCTGAAATTAATTTTAATACGAAAATAAATGCTAAAAAAACTAGGCGCACCCAGCACAGTGTACACCAAAGTGTACCCAGTGGCTGACAAGTGGGCCAGGGGGTCCTAGTTGACCAGTCAACGTTTGACTGGTCAACAGGGGGGTGGGGCCCCCTGTCATAGGTTGTTTAGTCTAGCCTAACCGTTTAGTTAACCAAACTAGGTGGTTAGGCTAATTAAACCCGAGTTAGTTAAGTTAATTAACTCTTTAATTAATTAATTAACTAATTTTATTATTTATTTATTTTAAACATATATTTTTTTTATCTTTTTTAAGGGGGCGTGGGGCCCCGCGTGCAGTGGCATAGAAGGCCAACCGGGGCGGCGCGTCGTAGCGGGCGTGGGCGGGGGCGCCCGTCGGGGCGAACCCGGGCGACGGTCGTGGCCACGGCGGGGCTCACCGGCCAGCCGCGGCAGGAGGAAACTGGCGCAGGGCGCGCCGGCTGCGGCCCAGCAATGAAGGTGGCCTCGAGCGACGCGGGAGGGGAGGCCAGTGGCCAGGGACGGAGCGGCTGCCCAGGACGACCGGCGGCTGGTGTAGGCGGGAGCAGTGGGGGAAGCGCGGCGTCGCGGGGCAGAGGCCGCGCGGGCACTGAACAGCGGCGAGGCGAGCAGGCGCAGCGTGGGGAGGAGCTGCGGGCTCGGCTGCGAGCGGCGCCGAGGCGGATGCGGTGAGCTCCAGTGAGCTCGGCCACAGCGACGGACGACATCAACGGCGACGGATCTACGCGAAGGAGGAGGGGGATCGACGGAGGGGCTCACCAGCCCTGTAGTGGTGCAAACGCGTGCTTGGGGAGGGCCGGAGTAGCGCGAGGGAGAGGTGAGGAGGCGAGGCAATGACGGCGGCGGGGAGCAGCGTTTAGACTCGGGGAGCCACGGGGTCGAGCCCCCCGATTTAGCTCGGGTCGAGGGGGCGGGCGCCTGTGCTGGAGGCGACGGAGAGGCGACGTTGGCGTCGGGGCTCTGGAGACTGTGCGGTGTCGGGGTGAGCGGCGGGGTTGGGACGAGGCACGATCCAGATCCCAAATCGTGGGAGGAGAAGAGTGTGGGGGAAGTGGGGGGGGGGGTCTGGTGGTTAGGGTTCGGGGGTGTGGGTGGCCTAAAAGGCCAGGGGGCAGCAGGGGTGGGCCAGTTGGGCCGCGTTGGATGGGCCGAGGCTAATGTGGAGCTGGGGGGGGGGGTCTTCTTTTCTCTCCTCACCTTTTCTTTTTCTTTTCTTTTTAAATGCATCACTTTTATGTTGTGTATTTTCTTTAGCCACTAAAATAGTTTTGTTTAATACAAAACTTGGCACAAAAATACAAGGCAATAACCTGGGTCGGTACAAAAAGTTTCGAAGCATTTGGGAGTGTTCAACTATTTTTAGAAATTGAAAAGCTCAATTAATTGGCTGATGGTCCACTGAATAAATTTTCAGGGGCATTGTGGGAATCCAAAAGAGGTTGGTTCCAACATGAATGATCAAGCGAATTTATAGGATATTGTGAACATTTTAGATTTCATGTCTGACAAATATGAATTTTTGACTTTAGAATAGATTTAAATTTGGGTTGTGATTGGGATCAAGTGAAGATTAGCAACAGTAACTTGGTGACATGGCACCATTAACAGGGGATTGTTGTAGCATGACACTAGGGGTGTTACACCCTCTCAACTTTTTAGCACATGCTATGTGGGTGAAATGATGATACCATGCCAACTTTCAACCTTTTCAGAGTTCATTTGTAGTGCTTTTTAATTTCAGGGTCATTTAGTGCAAAAAGAATGCACTAATAGCAAAAAGAATGAACTTAAAATAATTAATTAAAATATTATGTTATGGTCAACTAAAACAAAACTATAATATTCTTCAATAGCAAAAACAATCAACTAAAAAGTTTTTTATAAAACTCTTATAGCAGATGGAATCAACTAAAAAGCTTTTATAAACCTCTATTATTTTTAAACTAAAATTATATAAAATTTATGCAACTAAAAACATGAAAGAATTATCAAAACATGAAAAGCAGAAAGAATTATCATAAAGAATTTTTTGTTACAAACTTTAGTAGCAAAAAGAATTTTCATAATTTTTTTTTGATAGAAACTAAAATAACAAAATCTGTTTTTGAATATAATGATAAAACACAGTAATATTAAATAGCAGGAAAAAGAATCACTCAATATATATTTTTATAGTGAAGTTATTCACAAACTAGTGATTCACACAAATTTCAAAGAATTTAAATTTAAACTATTCAAATTTGGAAACTAATGACACTAACAGAAAGTTTATAATTATTCTGACCTAAAAGCAAAAAGAATAAACAAATAAAGCAAAAATCAAAAGAAAATAAATAATTCAAAAAACAAAAAAATACTTGAAAAAAATAGAAAAATGCCGCCTACTGGGCCACACGACCTGCATACGACTAGAAACCCATCTGTACATGGGCCAGGATGCAGACCCGCAGGCCCAATAGGCCCAACATGGCAGTGACAAGGGTAGGCAAGTACTGCCTGCATATTAGTGAGGAGCTCAGCACCTGAGCCGCAACACAGCTTATAAACAGGTGCTGAGCTCTCTCAGCTAGCAAGGTGGGACTAAACTCCCACCATACCACCGCTGTGCCACCCTTTGGTCCTGGTTGGTGGGACGAACCGGTACGAATACCCCCCTTTGGTCCCGGTTTGTGCCACCAACCGGGACCAAAGGTCTCTGTTTCCCGCCCTTTGGGCTGCTGAAAAGAGACCTTTGGTCCTGGTTGGTGGCACGAACCGGGACTAAAGGGGGTCTTTGGTCCCGGTTGGTGCTACGAACCGGGACCAAAGGTGTGGCTATATAAGCCAACACTTAGAAAATTTGCCCAACTGCGCCCTGCCCCGACGCCACCCGCCGCCCGTCCTCCGCCCCGACGCCGCCCAACTTCGCCGCCGCCGACGCCCTCGACGCCAACTGCCCCGACGCCGGCGCAGCTCCCAGCGCCCCTGCACGCGCCAGCCCCGACGCCACCCGCCGTGCCCCGCCACCCCCTGTGAGCACCTGCCTCGCGCCCCTGCCCTGCCTTGCCCCCGCACCCCTGCCCTGCCTCGCGTACCCGCGCCCCTGCCCTGCCCCGCCGGCGCCGCCACTGCCAAGCCCCTCTGCCCAGCCGACCCCTAGCTTTCCTTTATTTTTTTGTTATATATATATGCTATTTGTTTAGATGTTTTTAGATGTTCTTATATGCTGTTTTCAGATATTTTTAGTTGTTCATAGAAGAAATTTAGATGTAGGTATGTATGTGTGGGGGATCATATATGTAGTTTTTTAGATGTTCTTATATGCTATTTTCAGATGTTTTTTGTATGTATGTATGTATGAGGGATCATAGATATATTTTTTCAGAATTTTCTATCGTGCATATACCGATTTTAGACCACGGGAGCACCCCCCTATCGTTGCTAAAGTGCTAATTGATATTAAGAAGGAAGAAGAAGAAAAAGAAGGAGAGGAAAAAGGAAAATAAGAAGAGGAAGAAGGAGAAGAAGAGGAGAGGAGGAAGAGGAGAAATAAATAAGAAGAGAAAAAAGAAGAAAAAAGAGAGGAGAAGAAGGGTTTTTTTCTTTCTATTTTTCCTTCTTCTCCTCTATTCCTTTCTCCTTCTCATCTTTTTTTCCTTCTTCGTCTTCTTATTTTTTATCGGGTATGTCATTGTCGATATACCCCTCCCCGATAACTTTAACACGAGGGGGGGGGTCGATATACCCCCTCCCCGATAAATTCGACATGAAGGGGGGGGGGAGGGGGTCGACGAGGGTTCGAGGGGGCGAGGGTCGGGAACTAGCTAGGGTAGAAGGTCGAGGGTCGCCGAGAGTTCGAGGGTCGAGGGTCGAGGGTTCGAGGGTCGTTGAGGGGTCGAGGGTCGAGGATCAAGGGTTTGAGGGTCGAGGGTCAAGGGTTCGAGGGTCGTCGAGGGGCCGAGGGGTCGAGAGGTTGCCTAGATATTGTCAAAGTATTGAAGAAATCCATGGCTTTTGCATATGAACCCTTGAAGCATTGTCGAGGCCATCCAAATTTACCAAGTTAAAAGAGCGTTGTCGTCGAGGCCACCCTGAACCCTTGAAGCGTTGCCGAGGCCACCCCAAACCCCAGAGAAGCGTCGAGGCCACTAATATGATTCCTTGTTGTGATTAGGTAGCTAGGTCTACGTTTGCCACTAATATATCCACCTACTGTCATGTTTGTATAATAATTGCCATGTTGTAATGTTGGGAAACGTAGTAATTTCAAAAAAATTCCTACGCACACGCAGGATCATGGTGATGCATAGCAACGACACGGGAGAGTGTTGTCTACGTACCCTCGTAGACCGTAAGCGGAAGCGTTTATCAACACGGTTGATGTAGTCGTACACCTTCACGATCCGTCCCGATCAAGTACCGAACGTACAGCACCTCCGCGTTCAACACACGTTCAGCTCGATGATGTCCTCGCCTTCTCGATCTAGCAAGAGGGGCAAAGTAGTAAATTAGTTCTGGCAGCACAACGGCGTGGTGATGGTGTTGGTGAAGAACAATCTCCGCAGGGCTTCGCCTAAGCACTACGAAAACTATGACGGAGGATAAACTAGAGGGGACGGGGTAGCCGGCACACGGCTTGATGTTTCTTGATGTGTCTTGGGTGCTATCCCTACCCCTCTATTTATATGTTGAGCCTTGGGGTCGAAACTTGGAGCAAAAGCCTCCACAAAGTCGGTTTCACCTAAAAGGCAAGAGTCCTTCTCGCACTCCAGGGCCAGATGCCAGGGACCCTGGCGTCTGGCCCCTGGACTCCGCAAAACTTCCTTTTGTGCTTTCCAAAAACCTTATGGACTTTCCCCTTTGTCCCAAATAAAGTGTTCTTGTACCCAAACATTTCGGGAAACATCCGGAACCCCTTCCGGTGAATTCTGGAACCCTTCCTGAGACCAAACACTATTATCCCATATATCAAACTTTATCTCTGGACCATTCCGGAGTTCCTCGTCATGTCCATGATCTTATCCGGAACTCCGAACAACATTCGGTTACCAACATACATAACTCACAAATACTATATCGTCAACGAACGTTAAGCGTGCGGACCCTACGGGTTCGAGAACTATGTAGACATGACCGAGACACTTCTCTGGTCAATAACCAATAGCAGAACCTGGATGCCCATATTGGCTCCTACATATTCTACGAAGATCTTTTTATCGGTCGAACCGCATAACAATATACTTTGTTCCCTTTGTCATCGGTATGTTACTTGCGCGAGATTGGATCATTGGTATCTCAATACCTAGTTCAATCTCATTACCGGCAAGTCTCTTTGCTCGTTCTGTAATGCATCATCCCGCAACTAACTCATTAGTTAGAATGCTTGCAAGGCTTATAGTGATGTGCATTACCGAGTGGGCTCAGAGATACCTCTCCGACAATCGGAGTGACAAATCCTAATATCGAAATACGCCAACTCAACAAGTACCTTCGGAGACACCTGAAGAGCACCTTTATAATCACCCAGTTACGTTGTGACGTTTGGTAGAACACAAAGTGTTCCTTCGATAAACGGGAGTTGCATAATCTCATAGTCATAGGAACATGTACAAGTCATGAAGAAAGCAATAGCACCAAACTAAACGATCAAGTGCTAAGCTAACGGAATGGGTCAAGTCAATCACATCATTCTCCTAATGATGTGATCCCATTTAATCCAATGACAACTCATGTCTATGGTTAGGAAACATAACCATCTTTGATCAACGAGCTAGTCAGGTAGAGGCAACTAGTGACATTATGTTTGTCTATGTATTCACTCATGTATCATGTTTCCGGTTAATACAATTATAACATGAATAATAAACATTTATCATGATATAAGGAAATAAATAATAACTTTATTATTGCCTCTAGGGCATATTTCCTCCAGTCTCCCACTTGCACTAGAGTCAATAATCTAGATTACACAGTAATGATTCTAACACCCATGGAGCCGTGGTGCTGATCATGTTTTTCTCGTGGAAGAGGCTTAGTCAACGGGTCTGCAACATTCAGATCCGTATGTATCTTGCAAATATCTATGTCTCCCACCTGGACTTGATCCCGGATGGAGTTGAAGCGTCTCTTGATGTGCCTGGTTCTCTTGTGAAATCTGGATTCCTTTGCCAAGGCAATTGCACCAGTATTGTCACAAAAGATTTTCATTGGACCCGATGCACTAGGTATGACACCTAGATCGGATATGAACTCCTTCATCCAGACTCATTCATTCGCTGCTTCCAAAGCAGCAATGTACTCTGCTTCACATGTAGATCCCACCATGACGCTCTGTTTAGAACTGCTCCAACTGACAGCTCCTCCGTTCAATATAAACACGTATCCGATTTGCGATTTAGAATCGTCCGGATCAGTGTCAAAGCTTGCATCGACGTAACCATTTACAATGAGCTCTTTGTCACCTCCATAAATGAGAAACATATTGAGGGAGTCCTGGATTAGGGGGTCTCTGGACAGCCGGACTATATCCTTTGGCCGGACTGTTGGACTATGAAGATACAAGATTGAAGACTTCGTCTCGTGTCCGGATGGGACTCTACTTGGCGTGGAAGGCAAGCTAGGAAATACGGATATGTATATCTCCTCCTTTGTAACTGACCTTGTGTAACCCTAGCCCCCTCCGGTGTCTATATAAACCGGAGGATTTTAGTCCATAGGACAACATACAATCATACCATAGGCTAGCTTCTAGGGTTTAGCCTCTCCGATCTCGTGGTAGATCTACTCTTGTACTACCCATATCATCAATATTAATCAAGCAGGACGTAGGGTTTTACCTCCATCAAGAGGGCCCAAAACTGGGTAAAAACATCGTGTCCCCTGCCTCCTGTTACCATCCGCCTTAGATGCACAGTTCGGGACCCCCTACCCGAGATCCGCCGGTTTTGACACCGACATTGGTGCTTTCATTGAGAGTTCCTCTGTGTCGTCGCTGTTAGGCTTGATGGCTCCTACGATCATCGATGGCGATGCAGTCCATGGTGAGACTTTTCTCCCCAGACAGATTTTTGTATTCGGCGGCTTTGCACTACGGGCCAATTCGCTTGGCCATCTGGAGCAGATCGAAAGTTACGCCCCTGGCCACCAGGTCAGGTTTGGAAGCTTAAAATACATGGCCGATATCCGCAGAGACTTGATCTTCGACGGATTCGAGCCCCTGCCTTGTGCGTCACATGGTCACCATGAGTACGATTTAGCTCTACCATCGGGCAGTGTTCAAGAAGTCGCACCGGCAGCCGTTCCGACCCTCAATTCAGAGCCAGTTGCGCCGTCCATGGACGGGTGGATGGAACCCACCACGGAGGCCTTATCCTTAGTGGCGATCAAGCCGAACATCGACCTTACCCTGCACGAGAGCCGTGTTGTCAAACTGCCGGATCCTTCTCCGGCCACGGCCTTCGAACCGCCTGCGCCCGTGCCTAGCGAATCCGATTGGGCGCCGATCATGGAGTTTACTTCCGCGGATATTTTTCAGCACTCGTCCTTTGGCGACATATTGAACTCATTAAGGTCTCTCTCCTTGTCAGGAGGATCCTGGCCGGACTATGACCGGCAGGATTGGGATGCGGACGACGAAGAAATTCGATGCCCACCCACCACCCACTTTGTGGCCACCGTCGACGACTTAACTGACATGCTCGACTTCGACTCCGAAGACATCGACGGTATGGACGACGATGCGGGAGACGAAGAGGAACCACTGCCCACAGGGCACTGGATAGCCACCTCATCATATGATATATACATGGTGGACACACCCAAAAAAGGCAATGGCGATGAGACAGCGGAGGATGACCCCTCCAAGAAGCAACCCAAGCGCCAATGTCAGCGGCGCCGCTCTAAGTCCCGCCAAAGCAAAAGTGGTAATACATGAACAGGAGATAATAGCACTCCGGATAGTGCCGAAGATGGCAATAATCCCGCGCCAGCCCTCCTGAGAGAGCGGCAGATGAGGAGGATGATAATTACATACCTCCCTCCGAAGACGAGGCAAGCCTCGACGATGACGAATTCATCATGCCAGAGGATCCCGTCGAACAAGAGCGCTTCAAGCGCCGGCTTATAGCCACGGCAAATAGCCTTAAGAAAAAGCAGCAGCAGCTTCAAGCTGATCAAGATCTGCTAGCTGACAGATGGACTGAAGTCCTGGCGGCCGAGGAATATAAACTCGAACGCCCCTCCAAGATTTACCCAAAATGCAGGTTGCTACCCCGACTGGAGGAAGAAACGTATGATGCGGCTGATCGGCCACCCCATGGCCGCGACAGAGAGGCACTCTAGCCAAAAGCTCAGCCCGCACCCCGACGCCATTCAAATAAAAAGGCATGGGGAAATATGTCAGACCTGCGAGACGTATTGGAGGACAAAGCAAAACATGCAAGATCGATCTACGGATCACGAGGGCACGCCACCATGTGAGACGATAATCGTCACGCCGGATACAGTAAAAGTAAATCCTGCCGGGCCGAGCACAGCGGGCAGGACTCATTGGAGCTGCGTCGCGATATAACCCAGTACAGAGGCGCCGCACACCCTTTATGCTTCACAGATGAAGTAATGGATCATCAAATCCCAGAGGGTTTCAAACCCGTAAATATAGAATCATACGACGACACAACAGATCCTGTGGTATGGATCGAGGATTTCCTCCTGCATATCCACATGGCACGCGGTGATGATCTACACGCCATTAAATACCTCCCACTCAAACTCAAGGGACCAGCTCGGCATTGGCTCAATAGCTTGCCAGCAGAGTCCATCGGCTGTTGGGAAGATCTGGAAGCCGCATTCCTCCACAACTTTCAGGGCACTTATGTGCGACCACCAGATGTCGATGACTTGAGCCACATAATTCAGCAGCCAGAGGAATCGGCCAGGCAATTCTGGACGCAGTTCCTAACAAAGAAAAATCAAATCATCGACTGTCCGGATGCAGAGGCCCTAGCAGCCTTCAAGCACAACATCCACGACGAGTGGCTAGCCCGGCACTTGGGTCAGGAAAAGCCGAAATCTATGGTAGCCCTCACGACACTCATGACCCGCTTTTGTGCGGGAGAAGATAGCTGGCTGGCTCGCAGTAATACCATATCAAAGAACCATGGTACTTCAGATACCAAGGACGGCAATAGCAGGCCACGTTGCAACAAACATAAGCGCCGCATTAGCAGCGATAATACTGAGGATACGATAGTCAAATCCAGATTCAAAGGCTCTAAACCCGGTCAGCGGAAAAAGCCATTCAAACAAAGTATGCCGGGCCCATCCAGTTTGGACCGTATACTCGATCGCTCGTGTCAAATACACGGCACCCCAGACAAGCCAGCCAATCACACCAACATGCATTGTTGGGTGTTCAAGCAGGCTGACAAGTTAACTGCCGAAAACAAGGATAAGGGGCCACATAGCAATGATGACGAGGAGCCCCGGCAACCGAACACTGGAGGACAGAAGAGGTTTCCCCCACAAGTGCGGACGGTGAACATGATATACGCAACCCACATCCCCAAGAGGGAGCGGAAGCGTGCGCTCACGGACGTATATGCGTTGGACCAGTCGCCCCAAAGTTCAACCCATGGTCCTCCTGTCCGATCACCTTCGATCGCAGGGACCACCCCACTAGTATCTGTCATGGCGGATTTGCCGCACTGGTCCTAGACCCAATCATTGACGGATTTCACCTCACTCGAGTCCTTATGGATGGCGGCAGCAGCCTGAACCTGCTTTACTAGGACACAGTGCGCAAAATGGGTATAGACCCCTCAAGGATCAAACCCACAAAAACGACTTTTAAAGGCGTCATTCCAGGTGTAGAGGCCCATTGGACAGGCTCAATTACACTAGAAGTGGTCTTCAGATCCCCGGATAACTTCCGAAGCAAAGAATTAATCTTCGATATAGTCCCGTTCCACAGTGGCTATCATGCACTGCTCGGGCGAACCGCATTTGCGAGATTCAATGCGGTACCGCATTATGCATACCTCAAGCTCAAGATGCCAGGACCTCGTCGGGAGAATTCAAAAAGATAATAGGACTATCATGTGTGGGTGAAATAGCAACAATTTCATGTTTAACATAAGGAACTATAGCAAGTTCATCTCCATAAGCATCATTTATATTGGCATATTGGGCACAAGCATAGCAAGCATCATCAAAAAGGGATATTTCAAAAGAATCAACGGGATCATAACAGTCATCATAGCAATCATCCTTCGGTAAGCACGAAGGGGAATTAAACAATGTATGAGTTGAAGAGTTACTCTCATTAGAAGGTGGTCACGGCTGATCGATCCGCTCTTCCTCCTTTTGTTCTTCGTTCTCCTCATCATCTTTTTCATCCAATGAGCTCACAGTTTCATCAATTTCTTCTTCCATAGACTCCTGCAAAATATTAGTCTCTTCTTGGACATCGGAGTAGTACTCAATATGTGGTTCAACATAGGCATTAGAAGCATAATTATCATAGCAATATTTAAATATGGCAAAAATTTTAGATTTGTAAAGAGTAGCATCATACTTTTCAATCAAAGAATCAATTTCAAAAGCGTTAAAAGCAACAAATTCTTTAATTTGTTGAACATCATAGTAATTATAAACACCCTTAGCATATGAAGATACGATTCCATTATCAATAAACTCACATTGGTAGGGAAGGTGTTTCTTAGGGTTTTCAGAGCAACAAGTAAAATAATATATTTCACATAAATTCCAAGCATAGCATTGCAAACGTTGAATTTGACTCCATAATAATTTCCCTTTTTCAGATATATGGTGTCGCACATAACAAGCATGCTCATCTAAGGATTTGCCCTCAACTAAGCTAGTTGGGGTTTCAGCACGAGCACATAGGGATCGAAGATGATCCAAGTAATAAGCTTCAGCAGTGTGATAGATTTTGATTGGTTCTTCAACCATTGGTTCATAAGGTACAACTAACTTTTTTGGTATTTTGCGTTTCCTACCCATAACTAAAGATAGAAAACAACTAAGAACAGCAAATAAAAATTACTTAGTGATAAAGCAAACAAGCACGCACAAGAATATTCACCCCACGCTATTGCTCCCCGGCAACGGCGCCAGAAAAAGGTCTTGATAACCCACAAGTATAGGGGATCGCAACAGTTTTTGATAAGTAAGAGTGTCGAACCCAACGAGGAGCTAAAGGTAGAACAAATATTCTCTCAAGTTCTATCGACCACCGATACAACTCTACGCACGCTTGACGTTCGCTTTACCTAGAACAAGTATGAAACTAGAAGTACTTTGTAGGTGTTGTTGGATAGGTTTGCAAGATAATAAAGAGTACATAAATAAAAAGTAGGGGCTGTTTAGATAAAGAAACAATAAAGCAAATATAGCGAGTGTGGAAAAGTGGTGGTAGGAGTTGCGAAATTGCCCCTAAGCAATTGACTACTTTACTAGACCGATAGCAAGTATTATGTGGGAGAGGCCACTGCTAGCATGTCATCCCTGACTTGGAATTCTATGCACTTATGATTGGAACTATTAGCAAGCATCTGCAACTACTAATGTTCATTAAGGTAAAACCCAACCATAGCATTAAGGTATATTGGTCCCCCTTCAATCCCGTATGCATCAATTTCTATGCTAGGTTGAAGCTTCTATCACTCTTGCCCTCCAATACATAGTCCTATCAACATACAACCAACCCTATGGTGTGATCCACGCGCGCAATCATATGATGGGAACCAAAGGACAACAACATAACCACAAGCAAATTAAATCAATCATAGCAATTCATCAACCACCAATAGGACAACGAAAATCTACTCAGACATCATAGGATGGCAACACATCATTGGATAATAATATGAAGCATAAAGCACCATGTTCAAGTAGAGGGTACAGCGGGTTGCGGGAGAGTGGACCACTGTAGATAGAGGGGGGAAGGTGATGGAGATGTTGGTGAAGATGGCGGAGGTGTTGGTGTAGATCACGGTGATGATGATGGCCACGGCGGTGTTCCGGCGCCACCGGAGGAGAGGGGGAGAGTGGACCCCTTCTTCCTCTTCTTCCTTGACCTCCTCCCTAGATGGGAGAAGGGTTTACCCTCTGTTCTTTGGCCTCCATGGCATGGGAGGGGCGAGAGCCCCTCCGAGATTGGATCTATCTCTCTGTTTCTCTCTGGTTCTGCGTTCTATTCTGGCTATGTTTCACAGTTTCATGTATATATGGAGATCCGTAACTCCGATTGGCCTGAAACCTTCGCCGTGATTTTTTTTCCTGAATATTAGCTTTCTTGCGGAAAAAGAAGAGCGTCAACCGCCTTATGGTGGGCTCACGAGGGTAGGGGCGCTCCCCCTGCCTTGTGACCACCTTGAGCACTGGTTCGCGTTGATTTTCCTTCCGAATTTTCCATATTTTCCAAAAATAAGCTCCGTCCGTTTTTATCCCGTTTGGACTCCGTTTGATATGGATATTCTGCGAAACCAAAAACATGCAACAGACATGAACTGACACCGGGCACTGGATTAATATGTTAATCCCAAAAATAATATAAAAAGTTGCCAAAAAGTATATGAAAGTTGAATAATATTGGCATGGAACAATAAAAAATTATAGATACGAGGGAGACGTATCAAGCAGCCACTCGTTTTCGCCTTCGGCGGCGGTGGTGGAGTAGTCCGAAAGGAGAGTCCTTCCCTTCTTGGACCCTTCGGCCTCCCTAGTTGGGGCGGCCTTCCTTTTCTTGTCTCCCCCGTTTGGAGGGGGAGCATTTTCATCTTCCTCCTCGTCTTCGGGGGGGGGGGGAGTGCGTCGCGGAGTTTTCAGATGATGAGTCTGATACCCCCGGGCGCCGGGAACTCTTTCGGGTTCCCTTGGCCTTCTTGGTCTTCTCCGGCACCTTGTAAGGAGTCGGAGTCAGCATCTTCGTCAGAAGAGCGTCTGCTGGGCCTTCGGGCAAAGGAGCCGGACAGTCGATCTGTCCGGTCGTCTCCTGCCAGTCCTGTCAAAGGTATGGGAGCTTAGATCTCGCATAGAGTCAAACTATGAAAAACAAGTATCCTGTAAGAGATAAAACAACTTACCGCGCTGGCTTGACGCTTCGCGCTGAATCCGCGATCCTCGGTAGTGGGAGGTGGAACCTCGGCACCCTTGAATAGCACCTTCCAGGAATCCTCATGTGTTGTGTCAAAGAGCCTGTTCAGAGTTCGGTGCTGGATCGGGTCGAACTCCCACAAGTTGAAAGCCCGTTGTTGGCATGGAAGGATCCGGCGGATGAGCATGACCTCGACTACGTTGACGAGTTTGAGCTTTTTGTTCACCATGTTTTGAATACATGTTTGGAGTCCGGTCAGCTCTCCCGAATTACCCCAGGACAGGCCCTTCTCTTGCCAGGAGGTGAGCCGCGTGGGGATGCCAGATCGGAACTCGGGGGGCCGCTGCCCATTTAGGGTCACGCGGCTCGGTGATATAGAACCACCTCGATTGCCACCCCTTTATGGTCTCCACGAAGGAGCCCTCGAGCCATGTGACGTTGGGCATCTTGCCCACCATGGAGCCTCCGCACTCTGCCTGGCGGCCGCTCAGTACCTTCGGCTTGACATTGAAGGTCTTCAGCCATAAGCCGAAGTGGGGCTTGATGCGGAGGAAGGCCTCGCACACAACGATAAACGCCAAGATGTTGAGGATAAAGTTCGGGGCCAGATCGTGGAAATCCAGGCCGTAGTAGAACATGAGCCCTCGGACGAATGGGTGGAGAGGGAATCCCAGTCCGCGGAGGAAATGGGTAAGGAACACTACCCTCTCATGGGGCCTGGGGGTGGGGATGAGTTGCCCCTCATCTGGGAGCCGGTGCGCGATGTCGTCGGGCAGGTATCCGGCTCTCCTCAGCTTCTTGATGTGTCCCTCCATAACGGAGGAGACCATCCACCTGCCTCCCGCTCCGGACATGGTTGGGGAGGGTTGAGGTGGGAAGTGCAGACTTGGGCGCCGGAGCTCGAGTGTGCGAAAATGGATGAGCAAAGGAGGAAGAAGTGTGGATGAAAAGGTGAATCCTTATCCCTTTATATGGGCGGCCGAAACTATGCACTCCCACTAGCCTAGTAAAACTCGCTTATCCCCCAAGCCGTAATCGATGGCGCGGTTGGGTTACCCACGCCCGTATTGATAAGAATCCCCTAATAAGGGGGACACGACCTCTGCTTTGACAAGACGTGTCAAAAAACTGCCTCGCGTTATGTGCGGGGCTAGTTAAAGGAAACGGTTCAAATAATTACCGGGCCATGGCATAATGTCATATTGCCAAAACAAGTCAGCAGATTAGATTTGTGGAAATATTATTCTCTCTACGGTGGAATGTGGAACTTATTTTGCAGGGTCGGACACTATCCTTGTATTCAAATTTTTCCGTGGTGTATTCGGAGGAGGAACCTGCCTTGCAATGCCGAAGACAATACCGCGCGCCGGACTCATCGTCATTGAAGCCTGGTTCAGGGGCTACTGAGGGAGTCCTGGATTAGGGGGTCTCCGGACAGCCGGACTATATCCTTTGGCTGGACTGTTGGACTTTGAAGATACAAGATTGAAGACGTTGTCTCGTGTCCGGATGGGACTCTACTTGGCGTGGAAGGCAAGCTAGGCAATACGGATATGTATATGTCCTCCTTTGTAACCGACCTTGTGTAACCCTAGCCCCCTCCGGTGTCTATATAAACCGGAGGATTTTAGTCCATAGGACAACATACAATCATACCATAGGCTAGCTTCTAGGGTTTAGCCTCTCCGATCTTGTGGTAGATCTACTCTTGTACTACCCATATCATCAATATTAATCAAGCAGGACGTAGGGTTTTACCTCCATCAAGAGGGCCCGAACCTGGGTAAAAACATCGTGTCCCCTGCCTCCTGTTACCATCCGCCTTAGACGCACAGTTCGGGACCCCCTACCCGAGACCCGCCGGTTTTGACACCGACACATATCCTTAGTCCTTTTCAGGTATTTCAGGATGTTCTTGACCGCTGTCCAGTGATCCACTCCTGGATTACTTTGGTACCTCCGTGCTAAACTAATAGCAAGGCACACATCAGGTCTGGTACACAACATTGCATACATGATAGAGCCTATGGCTGAAGCATAGGGAACATCTTTCATTTTCTCTCTATCTTCTGTAGTGGTCGGGCATTGAGTCTTAGTCAACTTCACACCTTGTAACACAGGCAAGAACCCTTTCTTTGACTGATCCATTTTGAACTTTTTCAAAACTTTGTCAAGGTATGTGCTTTGTGAAAGTCCAATTAAGCGTCTTTATCTATCTCTATAGATCTTGATGCCCAATATGTAAGTAGCTTCACCAAGGTCTTTCATTGAAAAACTCTTATTCAAGTATCCTTTTATGCTATCTAGAAATTCTATATCATTTCTAATCAATAATATGTCATCCACATATAATATTAGAAATGCTACTGAGCTCCCACTCACTTTCTTGTAAATACAGGCTTCTCCAAAAGTTTGTATAAAACCATATGCTTTGATCACACTATCAAAACGTTTATGCCAACTCCGAGATGCTTGCACCAGTCCATAAATGGATCGCTGGAGCTTGCACACTTTTTTAGTACCCTTTGGATCGATAAAACCTTCAGGTTGCATCATATACAACTCTTCTTCCAGAAATCCATTCAGGAATGCAATCTTTACATCCATTTGCCAAATTTCATAATCATAAAATGCAGCAATAGCTAACATGATTCGGACGGACTTAAGCATCGCTACAGGCGGGAAGGTCTCATCGTAGTCAACTCCTTGAACTTGTCGAAAACCTTTCGCAACAAGTCGAGCTTTATAGACAGTAACATTACCGTCAGCGTCAGTCTTCTTCTTGAAGATCCATTTATTCTCAATGGCTTGCCGATCATCGAGCAAGTCAACCAAAGTCCACACTTTGTTCTCATACATGGATCCCATCTCAGATTTCATGTCCTCAAGCCATTTTGTGGAATCTGGGCTCATCATCGCTTCCTCATAGTTCGTAGGTTCGTCATGGTCAAGTAACATGATCTCCAGAACAGGATTACTGTACCACTCTGGTGCGGATCTTACTCTGGTTGACCTACGAGGTTCGGTAGTAACTTGATCTGAAGTTTCATGATCATCATCATTAGCTTCCTCACTAATTGGTGTAGATGTCACAGGAACCGGTTTCTGTAATGAACTACTTTCCAATAAGGGAGCATGTATAGTTACCTCATCAAGTTATACTTTCTTCCCACTCACTTCTTTCGAGAGAAACTCCTTCTCTAGAAAGGATCCATTCTTAGCAACGAATGTCTTACCTTCGGATCTGTCATAGAAGGTGTACCCAACAGTTTCCTTTGGGTATCCTATGAAGACACATTTCTCCGATTTGGGTTCGAGCTTATCAGGTTGAAGCTCACATAAGCATCGCAGACCCAAACTTTAAGAAACAACAACTTTGGTTTCTTGCCAAACCATAGTTCATAAGGCGTCGTCTCAACAGATTTTGATGGTGCCCTATTTAACGTGAATGTAGCCGTCTCTAAAGCATAACCCCAAAACGATAGCGGTAAATCAGTAAGAGACATCGTAGATCGCACCATATCTAGTAAAGTACGATTACGACATTCGGACACACCATTACGCTGCGGTGTTCCGGGTGGCGTGAGTTGTGAAACTATTCCGCATTGTTTCAAATGTAGACCAAACTTGTAACTCAAATATTCTCCTCCATGATCAGATTGTAGAAACTTTATTTTCTTGTCACGATGATTTTCCACTTCACTCTGAAATTCTTTGAACTTTTCAAATGTTTCATACTTATGTTTCATCAAGTAGATATACCCATATCTGCTCAAATCATCTGTGAAGGTGAGAAAATAATGATGCCCACCGCGCCTCAATATTCATCGGAACACTTACATCAGTATGTATGATTTCCAACAAATCTGTTGCTCGCTCCATAGTTCCAGAGAACGGCGTTTTAGTCATCTTGCCCACAAGGCACGATTCACAAGTACCAATTGATTCATAATCAAGTGATTCCAAAAGTCCATCAGTATGGAGTTTCTTCATGCGCTTTATACCAATATGACCCAAATGGCAGTGCCACAAATAAGTTGCACTATCATTATCAACTCTGCTTCTTTTAGCTTCAACATTATGAATATGTGTATCACTACTATCGAGATTTAACAAAAATAGACCACTCTTCAAGGGTGCATGACCATAAAAGATATTACTCATATAAATAGAACAACCATTATTCTCAGATTTAAATGAATAACCATCTTGCATCAAACAAGATCCAGATATAATGTTCATGCTTAATGCTGGCACCAAATAACAATTATTTAGGTCTAAAACTAATCCCGAAGGTAGATGTAGAGGTAGCGTGCCGATGTCGATCACATCGACTTTGGAACCATTTCCCATGCGCATCGTCACCTCTTCCTTAGCCAGTCTTCGCTTAATCCGTAGTCCTGTTTCGAGTTGCAAATATTAGCAACAGAACCAGTATCAAATACCGAGGTGCTACTGCGAGCTCTAGTAAGGTACACATCAATAACATGTATATCACATATACCTTTGTTCACCTTGCCATCCTTCTTATCCGCCAAATACTTGGGGCAGTTCCGCTTCCAGTGACCAGTCTGTTTGCAGTAGAAGCACTCAGTCTCAGGCTTAGGTCCAGACTTGGGTTTCTTCTCCTGAGCAGCAACTTGTTTGCCGTTCTTCTTGAAGTTCCCCTTCTTCTTCCCTTTACCCTTTTTCTTAAAACTGGTGGTTTTGTTAACCATCAACACTTGATGCTCCTTGTTGATTTCTACCTCCGCAGCCTTTAGCATCACGGAGAGCTCGGGAATTGTCTTATTCATCCCTTGCATATTATAGTTCATCACGAAGCTTTTGTAGCTTGGTGGCAGTGATTGAAGAACTCTGTCAATGACACTATCAACAGGAAGATTAACTCCCAGTTGAGTCAAGTGATTATGATACCCAGATATTTTGAGTATATGCTCACTGACAGAACTATTCTCCTCCATCTTGCAACTATAGAACTTATTGGAGACTTCATATCCTCTCAATCCAGGCATTTGCTTGAAATATTAACTTCAACTCCTGGAACATCTCATATGCTCCATGACATTCAAAACGTCATTGAAGTCCCGGTTCTAAGCCGTGAAGCATGGCACACTGAACTATCGAGTAGTCATCAGCTTTACTCTGCCAGACGTTCTTAACGTTATCAGCAGCATCTGCAGCAGGCCTGGCACCCAGCGGTGCTTCCAGGATGTAATTCTTCTGTGCAGCAATGAGGATAATCCTCAAGTTATGGACCCAGTCCGTGTAATTGCTAGCATCATCTTTCAACTTTGCTTTCTCAAGGAACACATTAAAATTCAATGGAACAACAACACGGGCCATCTATCTACAACAATATAGATAAGCAAAATACTATCAGGTACTAAGTTCATGATAAATTTAAGTTCAGTTAATCATATTACTTAAGAACTCCCACTTAGATAAACATGCCTCTAATCATCTAAGTGATCACGTGATCCATATCAACTAAACCATAACCGATCATCACGTGAAATGGAGTAGTTTTCAACGGTGAACATCATTATATTGATCATATCTACTATATGATTCACGCCCGACCTTTCGGTCTCAATGTTCTGAGGCCATATCTGCATATGCTAGGCTCGTCAAGTTTAACCCGAGTATTCTGCATGTGCAAAACTGGCTTGCACCCGTTGTAGATGGACGTAGAGCTTATCACACCCGATCATCACGTGGTGTCTCGGCACGACGAACTTTGGCAACAGTGCATACTCAGGGAGAACACTTTTATCTTGAAATTTAGTGGGAGATCATCTTATAATGCTACCGTCAATCAAAGCAAAATAAGATGCATAAAGGATAAACATCACATGCAATCAATATAAGTGATATGATATGGCCATCATCATCTTGTGCTTGTGATGTCCATCTCCGAAGCACCGTCATGATCACCATCGTCACCGACGCGACACCTTGATCTCCATCGTAGCATCGTTGTCGTCTCGCCAACTATTGCTTCTACGACTATCGCTACCGCTTAGTGATAAAGTAAAGCAATTACAGGGCGATTGCATTGCATACAATAAAGCGACAACCATATGGCTCCTGCCAGTTGCCGATAACTCCGTTACAAAACATGATCATCTCATACAATAAATATAGCATCATGTCTTGACTATATCACATCACAACATGCCCTGCAAAAACAAGTTAGACGTCCTCTACTTTGTTGTTGCAAGTTTTACGTGGCTGCTACGGGCTGAGCAAGAACTGTTCTTACCTACGCATCAAAACCACAACGATAGTTCATCAATTTAGTGCTGTTTTAACCTTCTCAAGGACCGGGCGTAGCCACACTCGGTTCAACTAAAGTTGGAGAAATTGACACCCGCCAGCCACCTATTCGCAAAGCACGTCGGTAGAACCAGTCTTGCGTAAGCGTACGCGTAATGTCGGTCCGGGCCACTTCATCCAACAATATCGCTGAACCAAAGTGTGACATGCTGGTAAGCAGTATGGCTTGTATCGTCCACAACTTACTTGTGTTCTACTCATGCATATAACATCTACGCATAAAACCTGGCTCGGATGCCACTATTGGGAAACATAGTAATTTCAAAAAAATTCCAACGCACACACAGGATCATGGTGATGCATAGCAACGAGAGGGGAGAGTGTTGTCTACATACGCTCGTAGACCGTAAGCGGAAGCGTTTATCAACGCGGTTGATGTAGTCGTACACCTTCACGATCCGTCCCGATCAAGTACCGAACGTACGACACCTCCGTGTTTAGCACAGGTTCAGCTCGATGACGTCCTTGCCTTCTCGATCCAGCAAGAAGGGCGAAGTACTAGATGAGTTCCGGTAGCACGAGACGTGGTGACGGTGTTGGTGAAGAACAATCTCTGCAGGGCTTCGCCTAAGCACTACGAAAACTATGACGGAGGATAAACTAGAGGGGACGGGGTAGCCGACACACGGCTTGGTGTTTCTTGATGTCTTGGGTTCTAGCCCTATCCCTATATTTATATGTTGAGCCTTGGGGTCGAAACTTGGAGTAAAAGCCTCCAAAAAGTCGGTTTCACCTGAAAGGCAAGAGTCCTTCTCGGACTCCAGGGCTAGACGCCAAGGTCCCCGGCGTCTGGCCCCAGACGCCAGGGACCCTGGCGTCTGGCCCCTGGACTCCGCAAAACTTCCTTTTGCGCTTTCCAAAAACCTTGTGGGCTTTCCCCTTTGGCCCAAATAAAGTGTTCTCGTACCCAAACATTTCGGGAAACATCCGGAACCCCTTCCGGTGAATTCCGGAACCCTTCCGAAGACCAAACACTATTATCCCATATATCAAACTTTATCTCCGGACCATTCCGGAGTTCCTCGTCATGTCCATGATCTTATCCGGAACTCCGAACAACATTCGGTTACCAACATACATAACTCATAAATACTATATCGTCAACGAACGTTCAGCATGCGGACCCTACGAGTTCGAGAACTATGTAGACATGACCGAGACACTTCTCTGGTCAATAACCAATAGCGGAACCTGGATGCCCATATTGGCTCTTACATATTCTATGAAGATCTTTTTATCGGTCGAACCGCATAACAATATACTTTGTTCCCTTTGTCATCGGTATGTTACTTGCCCGAGATTTGATCGTCGGTATCTCAATACCTAGTTCAATCTCGTTACCGGCAAGTCTCTTTACTCGTTCTATAATGCATCATCCCGCAACTAACTCATTAGTTACAATACTTGCAAGGCTTATAGTGATGTGCATTACCGAGTGGGCCCAGAGATACCTCTCCGACAATCGGAGTGACAAATCCTAAAATTAAAATACGCCAACTCAACAAGTACCTTCGGAGACACCTAAAGAGCACCTTTATAATCACCCAGTTAAGTTGTGACGTTTGGTAGCACACAAAGTGTTCCTCCGATAAACGGGAGTTGCATAATCTCATAGTCATAGGAACATGTAAAAGTCATGAAGAAAGCAATAACAACAAACTAAACGATCAAGTGCTAAGCTAACGGAATGGGTCAAGTCAATCACATCATTCTCCTAATGATGTGATCCCGTTTAATCAAATGACAACTCATATCTATGGTTAGGAAACATAACCATCCTTGATCAACGAGCTAGTCAAGTAGAGGCATACTATTGACATTATGTTTGTCTATGTATTCACACATGTATCATTTTTCCGGTTAATACAATTCTAGCATGAATAATAAACATTTATCATGATATAAGGAAATAAATAATAACTTTATTATTGCCTCTAGGGCATATTTCCTTCATGTAATATTTGCAGAAACAATGGAGTACGGACGAGACGAGGCAACAAAAGAGGTGTTGGGGGACATAATCTTAGCCGGAGGTGATGTCTTGTCGTATCTTGACGACAATGATGGTCTGGAAGGACATGGTGAAGAAGCAGGCTACGGTGATCGAACAATGATGGAGGAAAGACATGAATATGATGGCTTCGGTGACCGAATGCCGGTGCAAGAAGGAGACCGTGATGACGGCTCCGGTGACCGAATAGAGTCCGGCTAGGATATATATATATATATATATATATATATATATATATAGATATAAATTAAGCATGTGCTGACTAGCTAATTGATTCATTCATTTTTTGGTATGTACACATATTAACTCTCGTCTTTCTTCCTTTTTCTAGCCCTCTGGACCGAGCACAACTTCGGTAAAGAAACGAGCCCCGAAGAAAAAGTTGTGCCCGGATGAAAGGTTCACGATCACATCAATCATGCGCGATGGCCAACCGATTGAACCCATCCGGACAAAGGAAGCATTTTCTACTCAGTGCGGGGTTCTTGTTAGGGACAAGATCCCGATCAGCATCCAACAATGGTTTAAGCCTAAGAAGGAAGACCCTGAGGTCTCTTATGTCAACGATATGCAGAAAGATGATATTTGGACCGCGCCGAAGGCAAATTTCACCCTACTGCCAGAGGGGGATCCGGAGAAGCCAATTAAAGAGCAGAACTATTCAGGAGGTGGAAGAATGAGCTGAAAACAACGTTTGTCGACAAAGAAGAGACACCAGAATTCACCGGCCGGTATGAGAAGATCAGAGATCACTGGGACACATTTGTGTCCCATAAGACATCGGAGAATAGTAAGCAGATGTCAGCGAGAAACAAGATAAATGCTGCGAAGAAGGAGCATCACCATCGCATAGGGTCAGGTGGCTACCTCAAAGCCCGACCGTTGTGGGTCAAGGCTGAGAATGACCTTCTTGATAAAGGGGTCGAACCAGAGACATTGAACTGGATAGACCGTTGCCGGACTTGGTTCTTCGGGGTTGGCGGAAGCTTGGACCCTGTAACAGGGAAGTGCGTTTGGACGAACGAGCAACTGTGAATACCCATCACGAATCTTAAGTACTATATCGCCGCAACGCAGGAATGGACGTTCGTTCCAGACAGAGAGAATGACGAGCTCACAATGGCCCCTAGGAATCCTGAGCACCCTGGACGGACACGAGGCACGCCTGGCTCCGTTTCGTGGAAGGCTGGGTTTCCGGACGCAGGCGGTTACAAATGCCAGGAGAGGAGGAAGAAAGTGGAGCAGACCCAACTGCAGGTGCTGCACGCAAGGGTACAAGAGATAGAGGAACGAGAAGCAGTTCGCAGCAAGCGACCTGCCGAAGCTACCCCGCCATCTCAGCGGAGAAGCAGCGTGGCTTCCACCGAGCTACTTCAGCTGGAGCCTGTCTTCATGGCTCCTGCTAGCTACCCCGTGGATGCTATCATGGAGTCTCAACATTGCCACCTTATGACGCAATGGAAGAACTTCAAAGTCAAGGCGGCTGTCCGCTCTGTTCGACCTCCTGAACCCGACGCAACTTTTCACTGCCGTCCAATTCCAGAAGGATATGCTAGGGTGACGGTGGACGAAATAACGGAGGGATTTGAGGACCTCGAGCTTGACCACCCTATCGATGAAGGGGAGACTCGGCTAGGTTCTTCTCTGAAGACTCCATGCCTATGGCGGAAGGGGCTCATCAACCTTCCGAACTAGACGCCTCCGCCTCCTCCTCTTCCTCCTCCGGCGAGTCAGGGCACTCCGCCTCCTCCTCTGCCTCCTCCTCCGGTGAGTGATCAGGGCACTCTACCTCCTTCTCCGGTGTGTGGCGGCACTCCGCCTCCTTCTCCGCCTGCGCCGGCGCGCCCGAGCAGCCAACCTCCTCCTTCTCCGCCTCGTCAGCAAGGGCGGAAGAGACCCGCCGCCGCTCCGGCGCGTCGTACTCGTTCTCACCCGCCTCGTAAGCAAGCAAAGAAGACAGCCGCAGCCACTCCGTCTACTCCGGCATCTAGCAGTACAACCAGAGGCGGGAGGCAATTCAGATTCGGTCCATCTCTAAAGCCTCTAGAGAAGTTACCATACGAGAGGTCCGTGGAGGAAAATGTGAAGATCGTGGAAGCCGAAGTGAGGGACTTCTTTGAAGCGGTGAAAGCAAAGAAACATCCACCTCCGAAGGAGAAGATAGATCCGGTGAAAGCAAAGCGCACACTCGATGCCTTGAAGAAACCACCACCGTCTCCGCCGAAAACCAACTATGAGCGCATTATTGGAAAGTCATTTATCGAAGCGGAGCGGTCGGGAAGTACTATCAGTGATCGAAGGTTAGCAGAACGACGAGCTGGGAAAAAAATTGCCCAGCTCGGCGAACAAGCAAACCAATCGTGCTCCCCGCTCAAGGTGTCTAGCGATATCGTCGCTAATGATCCGAGGATGGTGCCCGGTTATACCAATCTTGGAGATTACCTGCCCGATGATGCAAATTTTGATATAATGGAGGTGGACGAACACAAATACCAGTACGGGAAGCCTCTCGTTAGAGATGGAACTACTCCGACAACGATGATGCAAAAATTCCATGATTGGTACATGAAAACATGCAGCGAGTCTGGGGGAAGAATACTTTGACGCTGAGAGTTAAAGAGGAGCACGACCTCGTTGGAATTGAAATGTTGTATGTTCCGTTTGAGGAGTTCTTCCAGTGGTTCAATCAAAAGGCCCTCGATAAATTAACGGCCACTTGTTACTGTCTGTAAGTATTATTTCTGTCATTAAGTCTCTCTATATATAGCTCAGCTCTTTCATTGCATGTATATATAATTATCCTCACTATATTATGCAGATTGAAGATCGTCGAATGCAGAAAAGCAGAAATCTATGATATTGAGTTCGTTAACACAAATTTCATAGATGAATATACGGTTAAATTTAATGCCAAAGAAACCGAGGCCAACTTGCTCAAATCGTTGGTAATAAATCAAAACAAAGATAAAATAATCTTTCCTTACAACATCAAGTGAGTGTTACTGTCTTGTGCATATTCGGTTTCCCTTATTACTCGAGGTTATAGTAATGTAATTGATGAGTTATGCATGCGTGCATAGCTTTCACTATATTCTCCTGGATATTAAGTTTGAGCAGGGACTAGTAACCGTCTTAGACTCGAGAGGAAAATCTCCCGAGACCTGTGCGGACATGACTAAAATGCTCGAGAAATAAGTTTAATTGATCATTATCGCACCATATCGACAACTTTTTGTTCATTTCCTGATATCAAGTAATTGTTTTCTTTGTCTCGCAGGGTTTGGAAAGTATTCACCGCACAATCTCCAGGACTGCCGGGGGAGCTGCCATGGACATACCCGAAAGTAAGTAGTACTAGCTAGCTAGTTCCACACATCTCGATCCCGTTGATTCTAGCTACTTTCGTCAATGCCATTTATAATGCTTCATTATCAGTTTGATTGACCTCTATTTCCCGTAAAGTGCTTGTGGCAGGAACAATGGAATGATTACTGTGGATACTACGTTTGCTAGTTCATCTACAACGCGACTTGCAAAAAAACCTGGGGCTACTCTAAAAGACAATTTGATGCGCGTAAGCAATAATATTCACAATTTCATTATATTACCATCATTTGTGTTAAGTTTCATTCATATATATGTATTGACCCCCTTCTTCAAATTAGATGTGGCAGATGCGGGATGAACTCCTACCACAAGCTCACATCAAAGCAATTCAAGAGAAATTGGCGGGATTCTTTCTTGACCACGTCATCAATAAAGCCGGAGAATACCATCTGAAAGCTGAGTTCATATATAATTAGGGGATTATATTGTAAGAGGTCTTAATATTGTATATATGTAGCCAGTAGCGCCGGATAGATATACAAAAACTTGTTGTTCAACCAATCTCTTGGAGAAGGAGAGGTCGATATCACTTCTTTCTATATGAATATGTTCATGACGAATTTCTGTACTTACTGGTTTCCTTCATTTGCTTACTAGCTAGCGTGTCGAGGGCCTCTCTATACGTATAGTACGTAGCGTCGACCAAGCACGGAGATAAGAGAGGACACTTCTTTCTATTAATTAATTAGCTACCTAACATAATATATAAAACCCCCCAAAATT